>NW_020438960.1:176366-183967 GCF_000699045.2 Agrilus planipennis
AAAACTTTTTCTTTTTTGTACATCCATAAACAAAATGTAATAGTAAGCAATTAAATTTGTTCAGAAACAATAAAAATAAAAACTTCGCGTTCATTATTTTTACTGTTTTTTTTTGCAAGTAATTTGAACTAAAACACGTGTTCAAGGCGACTGTAAAGAAAAACTTACTCTTTCAATATGACGAAAAGTAGTTTCCGAATATACTTCTTTACTATCTAAGCGAAAACCGTCTTCCTTATGATTACTCATCGTCATTGCAACTGTTAAAAGGAGTTCAAGTATCACCACCCGCACTCAAACAAAACAATCACAAACTAACGTGATAAAATTGGTGTAGGATGTGACGGATTTCGAAAAAGAAAATCGCTTTCGATCTGCTGTGAGTACGCTTCTGTCTGCAGCAGCTCTGTCTGTAGCTGTTGTACCTCTTGGGAAGGAAATGGCTTGGAAAAAGTAGATACTCACATACATACATACATAGACACCAACATATATGCATAAATATATACACAAATACATACATACATAGATACATAGACACACACACACACACATGCACACATGTATCTTCAGGCAAATAGCAGATGTGTGTTCATTTTTAACATGTTTACTTTCACGTTATCATCCTTTGCGTACCATGGACATAATACTTGATGAATGGTATAGAAACGAGTTTTTTAGAAGGTCATGGGTTAATTAAAAAAGCAAGTAGCCAATAATGGCAACACACAGACGTGCCCAATAAAACTAGTCGTAAAACTGTTACAGTAGACGAAAAATTCACAATTATTGTGCTGTATGTATAATTTTGTCGTTGTTACATCCATCGTTTTGATTTAATGACGTCCATGAAAATTACTGGTCCCATGATAACACTAAGCAAACATAAAACGCATCTGTTTTGCTATGTACCTAACATTAATTACGCAAATTTGAATACAGAAATTAGTATCGGTACCACCTCACTATAATAGTATAATGGCAATGGTTTCCTTAGGTAGATGAATTACGTTAAGTAAAGGTACAGTGCCGGACTAGAGGTGCGGGGAGATGGCGACAGGCAGGTCTTCCAAATTTTGAAGTCCTTTTTAATGAAATCCCAATTAAGGCCAAAGTTCATTATGTGCAAGAGGTTTTGTCAAACAATTTTTATTCAACGTGGAATGAATTTCACTTACAATATTTAACAATATTACTTTAATAAAAAACTTTTGAGCGCAGTAATAAATAATATAAATCAACAATAATTATGTGCAGATGTGTAACCCTATAGGAGTATAATTATTATGATGCGATGTTACAAAAAAGTTAATTTCAAGCATATAAAAGATACATTGATATTAACATTATAATTATTTAATTATTAATTAACACAACGGGGACGATAATAATAAAAAAGAAATCGAGTATGTTCATGCAATTAATTATTAAATTATTCGGAATCGGTATAAGTGGTTTTCATAACATATTTAACAGTAAAGGCGAATGCGGCGAAACCAATTAAAACAATTATGTTTGTAAGACACGCTTGAAAACTGCTAGGCTCTGTAGAATCCTGACGCTGATTTTGGCAATCGTTCGCCTTCTGATTCGTACTACGTTTAACTATTTCTGCCTGCAAAATAAAATAAAAAAAAACATTATCCAATATCAATATTGATGGGTAGATACTTCTCGAAAATCTTTTACCTGTATTTCGGTAACTATTTCGGGAAATAGCTCGCAAAACTGTTTATTTTTCAAATTAAATTCTAGCGACTGGTAAGCTAATTGACGTTTATCATAATCTGTTGTCTCAATACTGCCCAGTGTGGGTACTTTCTCAATCTGAAATTTAATATAATACCAGTTGATGTGGATGATTCAGAAAGTACTTGGTAAACATTGTTTAAATATCTACATAAGTACCTACAGCTAATAAAAAAAACTCTTTTTGCTCTTTAAATCTTTAAAAATTAAAAGTATTTACAATAATTAATAGGTACTCTGTTCAATACAATTAATTAATTTCATCTAAAAACAGACATATTTACAATTTATTGCAATAACAATATGGAAAATAAGTATGCAACTCAGCATAGTAATTAAACAGTAAAATAATAATAAACAGTGAAAGTTTCTTACCATGAAGCTAAGTAAACCAGTCAAAATTGTAGAAACACTCCATGCTGGGTTCCATGTATCCGGATGGAAATCTGATATACTTAAACAAAGTCTGGTGTTTGTTTTAAATCTACCACTGGGGGTGATCATGTAAATTGATGGAGGCTGGAAAGGAAACTCGCGGGGGAAAATTAATTTTCCATGATAGTAACCCCCCTCGTACGGTGTTTTTTCGGGGCCGCAAACAACATAATGCCTTACAAAAAAACAACCATTTTAAATCGGTAATATAAAATCGTAAAAAACTACTTAGTTAATGCATACGAAAGGCCTTTATCAGTACGAAAAATTATCTTATTTTGGAAATTAGCCTTACCACTCCAATATATTACTGGGGAGGGGTTCGGCGGTTACATAGGGAACAGGGTCCTTCTTGAGCCTTAAATAATCCTGCTTCAATCTGGCTGTTGCACTGTTATGTTTCCTGTTAGACATTGTAAAATTTGTACATTCACAAAACAGTAACAATTCTCTACCATCACATACTCAAACGAATTTGTTTATTATGTGTGTAAAAAACGTTTAATTTTAAGACGCCTCTTCAGATAAATAAATGCTGAAATATAACTATTAGAGTTTCAGTAGATAAACGTCAAATAAGAATATGACATCAATATGAGAAAAAAATAACGTTAACAAAACTAAAACTCATAGACTAATACTTAAACATTAAAAATGTAATATTACTACATTTTGTAATTGACTGTTATTTTACCAAAGCCTTTCAGTGCTACCACCATTAATTTTTAAACAAATAATTCTGCGAAATTTAACAACTGAAAACCTTTATTTATGCAAGAAACATNAAGGATGGTACTATAGAATGTCACCTCAAGGTAGGCCTAGTGGCGTCATCTCTTGGTTAGGCCGGAAACTTATCAATCCACCCTCGTAGATATAAGCGCAACGGAAACTAGGTCGGAAGCTCGAAAATATCTCTGGTCTTATCATTCATTTCGTGAACCACGTCGATGTGTTTTATTAATAATAAAAATGCAATAGATAGTAAGTAAAGTAGGTATGTATATACGTGTGTAATACCTTTAGAGACGGCTCTGATATAGGATTGCCCCAAATATAAAACAAACGCATCGGGTAAGGTTTCTTAATAGAGTTCAGAATGTCCAACATGCCACGATTTTCTATTTTGTTAAAAGTTATGTCCAGCAGTTTTACTTTTGAAAACGGCAGTCCGAAACTCAGGGCTCTAAATAAATTAACGTTATGGAAGATTTAAATCGAATTTAACAAAGGGGTAGGTCACCTGGCTCCCGTATTCTTAATTCCGCTTCCTGCAACATTTAATCCGACAAGCGCCGGTTTTTCTTTCAACCAATTAGCTAACAATTCTATTCCGTGGTCTCCGAATCGATTGAACCCAATGTCTAACAGCAAAAGCGTATTATTTTTGCTCATTCCGATCAACATTAGTTCTATATCGTGTCCATCTAATTCGTTTTTTTGTGCGTGAAGTTCGAGAAGTGTAGGGGTTACTTTTAGCATGTCGCCCAAATTTTCGGCTAGATGTGCTGAATCTAACTGATAACTTTTGCAGGTGCATATTAATCGAGAAAAATCTATTATTCTAAGTGTCTTGTTTACGCCTCTGTCGTGACGAATAACTCCCATAATGTGCATGAATCCTCCTAAATTCATGTCGGTATCGCCCAAGTCGACGTATTCCAAACTGCTGGTTTTTTCTAACATTTTTGAAACGTACATGCCACCCTACAACAATTATATTCAATCTTGCGGTTGCCGTTGCCTTATGAGATCATTTTCAACAGCACGGTTCCTGTTCTTATTAGGTTTTAAAATAACAAAGCACATCAGCAAATTAAAATTCAATGTTTATCGAGATCCCACTTTAATTTATAAAGTTTTAAGTTTAAAGCAAAACAACCAAGTTAAAAAAAATCTTATATACAACGATTGCAGTCGATATAAATTTGTATTCTAGTTTTATCGTTAGTAATGCCGAACTTTTGAAAATGATTTCGTAAGATCGAAACAATTGTCGAGTGATACAAATGAGTGGTTTCTTATATTTTATGTGTCTGTAAAGATTACTTTATTTTACGTTTGCCGTGTTAGGTACCTGTCCGCCAATTTTATTTCCCCCTAATCTTAAACTTTTCAGCTTTAAAGTCGAGGCCATACAACAAATGCGAGCAACTCCCACGTATCCGATATTGTTTCCGACTAAATTCAAATGCAACAAATTGTTTTCGAAGGATAAATACTCTTCTACAAAGACGTGCATTCCGTCATCGCCAATTTCGTTGTAACACAAATCCAGTTTGATCACTTCCGGATATTTACGCAAAAATTGAGTGATATTGTACATGTCTCCATCTCCAATACGTTTTCTATCGTATGTATATATATATATATATTACAGCTAATGGACAAAAACCAGCTAATTCGGGTAACAGCCGGTTAATATTCGTTCATCTCATGAAGGATAAATAGTTATTAACTTACGGTGCCTCCTCCCCCTTAAATAAACCTTTTTATAATTCTAAATGTGAAGTCCATATCTCTTACAAGTCATTGACAGGCGAACAAATTACTCTGACTAAGTTTCAAATCAAGGGAACATTCCAAACTATTACAAAAATTAAAATAAAATGAAAATAATTGTAAAAAGCGCGTTTTAACCGGCCGTTGTACCAATTATCCATTTTCTGCCTATTTAGTCGTATATAAACTAAACTTATACACATGCCCTAATCAAAATGACTATTAACATTACATTACATATTACGTAAATAGATACCCGGTTCTTTGAAACAGATCTCTACCCTTTAGGCGCAAAACCCTTGTACCATCGGAATTTTTTTCACAAAACAACAGCATAAAAAGTTCTGTTAACTTTTCTCCAAACATTTTCGATTTTTATTACCAAGCGAATGTCATCAGTGACAGCAATTACATGTGTACGGTCGAATTAAAAAATGAAGTTAATGTTTTTTTAACCATTTGTTATTTAAAATGTTCATTAATTTGTAAAATCAAAGTTTCCATTTTTTTATTATTTACAATCAAACCTGAACAGTTATAGCATAATAATGCAGTAGTTGGGCTCTGATTCCTTACTAAAATCCAAACTAGTGGAAGAATTAGAAAATCATTTTTAAAATTACAAACATTTAATTGTTTCTCCCAAATGAACGAATATAATTTTATTGTTATACTTACTTATCTTTTCGGTTATCCTTTTGAAGAAATATAGGTACTTTATGGAGAATTAAAAATTGATAACGAAAAAAAAAAGAAATCAAAATTTAAATACCCTTTATTTTTCAACAATTTACAGCATCAGTCCTTGTTTTATTTTCCTTTCGCTAGTAAATAAAATTAATAGACTAGTTTACAACGTAACATACGAATCATCGAACAATACCGATTTATATGAGCAAGCTAATTAATAGTAATAGTAATAATTATCGTGTATCCAATTTAAGGCCTTCTTGATGTTACTCAAACTAGTCCGTGACAAAAAAGTTGAAAGTAACAAATACTCTGGATAAGTTCTGCGCCCTCTGTTGTTTTTTTGATGATCTTTTGTTAATTCTCTTATTTCATCCACATTTCCCACGACCACATCCGACTTTGAACTTGTGTCTATGCCGTTAACTCGTCGTCCTTCGCACAAAATTTTAGTTGCCAAACTGAGCAACCATTGAATTATCTATTAAAAGAAAAAAATGGAAAACTAAGTTGATTTTATTTAATATCAAAAGTGACGAAAGAAATTACCTCTGTACGTGTTGGTAATTTGGACATTCCGGGACTCAGCCAGGAACTGGGTGCCCACAATTTCAATTGCATAATCGTGGCTGCAGTTTCGGGATCGAGTCGCTGAAAAATCAAAAATAAAATTAATTCGACAAAGGAGACGTGAAAATCTGGGTAGGCATAAAATACCTTTTTTGGATTACGCTTTAAGATGTTTCCAACCAAAAATTTAACAATTTCGGGAACATCATCCGGTAATTCGGGCAACTGATCTTCTTTGTAATCGGTACTTTTTAATCTACTCCATCGGGGACCATCGTAAAACGGATTGGTCATGCCAAAAATTTCGTAGGCGATTGCTCCCGAAGCCCACAGATCAGATTTGGTGTAATTAAGGGTGGCGAATGAGCCTGGTGTTTTATTAACGATCTCCGGTGCCATCAAAGCAACGTTACCACCTGAAAAAAAAAAGCAAAAGCGGAAACTTACCTAAGTACATTTCTATGCCTTCTTTTATTTTTATATTTACAGATTTAAAAATCCTTACCTTTGTCAATTTCGTAACTGGTATAGGGCAAAAGTAGACCTGTAGACTTATCAGCCAAGCAACAACCAAAATCCGTTATTACCAATACTGGTACGTTTTGTTCGGAAGTGTCCAAAAGCAAATTGTCACTTTTTAAATCGCGATGGGCTATCTCGTGTCGAAACATATGAGTAACGCCTTCTAACAGTTGGCAAAAAAGTAACAGACGAATTCTCATTGAAGGATTCTCGCTAATTAGGTACTTTTCCAAACTCATATTATACCTATTTTATTAAAATGAAAACATTTAAAAGATATATTCTCACTGTAATATAAACATTGTAACACGATACCTTTTCATGACGATAAACAAAGACATATTACGTCCATCACCGTCCGGATACAATCTTGTAGGTAATGCGTTAGGAAATAAAGTTTTCGCGGCCTTTAAAGAACTAATGGTAGGTATGTTGTCAGCAAAAGCTCGATACATTGCTATAATATTTGGATGAGGAGGCAGAAACTTCGTATTCTTTGCTGCGCTGAAAAATAAAGACCAAAATAATAATAATAATAATGCTAACATAAAAACAATTTGAAAAAACGCACTGGGATGCTTCATTACAAGTTTTTCGGACCGGAACGATTTCCTTAGACATTGCCCTCAGTATCGTTCCTGCATCGGATCTAACATCGTAATTGAACATCATTTTTAGAGCTAGAGGATACTCAATCATCGAGTCTTCTTCTTCTTCGCTACCTTCGGTGTTTGGAATTTGCGAATCGTTTCTTAATTTTGCCGCATATACTACAGCGTTTGCCCCTTTATCAAGTGGTACCCCGATTTCTAAATTGTTCAATGTGACAGCTGTCTCCTCTACCTCAGTTTCGTTAATATTCGTGTCATCGTTGTTCCATTTTATTTTTGAGATGGCTTCCTAAGAGAATGTTAGAAAAAATATATATAATGGAAAAATACGAAAAAATAAAATTATTTACTCGAATTTCCCAACAGATGCCTTCTAGTTCTTCTTCTTTTGTCAGGATTCCCGATCCTGACGCCAAACTCACCCCAACCAGTGCAAAAAAGGGACCCGAATCTCCAAAAAATATCCTAAGACAATTAATTACATCAAAGGAAAAACTGACAATGGAAATATTTTAAATATAT
>NW_020438960.1:187101-197209 GCF_000699045.2 Agrilus planipennis
ATTATAATAAACTTTTGTACTTCTTGATCGCAATAATTTATTAAATAAAAATAAATAAGATACAAGGAAATTCATTATGCACAAAGATAAAACAAATCCAATTGCTCTTTTCGTTACGACTAGATTTAAAATAATAAATTGCTTACTGTTTATTTGTAATATAAAAATATTTATTTAAAGTGTTAAAACAATTTGTTCAGCATTTTTTAAAAAATTGTGTATTATTGTACAACATTTTCGTGTAATATGTAACAGGCAGATGCATATTGACTGTCAACTGCATACAATTAGACTAATTTCAGTCTTTTTTATTACATTTTAATCATTCTGGAACACACAATCTTCTTAAAAATTACCAAACGCACATTTAATAAAAATATCTATGTATATGTCTTTTATACTAAACAAATTAAAAACTTTTAACTACATAATGGATGAGACTGTTGTAACAGTTTTTTTTTATACATTTACTTACATACATAATATACAACTATTACAGAGTTTTTCGAATACCTTAATAGTTGAAAAAATACACATCTTCTTTTTTACGGAAATTGTGAATTATTTCAACAACAGATAGCAATAAATAAACGAATAAACAAAAACTTTTATCGGCCACTGATTAGCATTGACTAATAAATTATTTATTACTATTAATAGACTATCTAGTCAGTTCTCAATTCATATTTAGCATCTTTTGCGTAAATTCGATTTTTTTAATAAGTAATAGGTACGTAAATATATTTTACATTGCTCTTATCATTTTTCACAAAAAGGAATACATTATTTTATTTCAAAAATTGTAATAATTGTTTTCATTTGTAATAATTTAATTTTATTGATACGATTGCTGTCTAAACATAGACGAGATTTCTTCCATCGTTTTATTCTTTGTTTCGGGGACCTTTTTATAAATAAATACACATGAGAGTACCAAAATTACCGAAAATATTATAAATACGTATGAACCTAGGGCTTTCTGCAACAAAAAAAAAAAAAATAACCAGATATATACATAATACATTTTTCTTTTTAAATTTCTAAATATCGGACGACACGTATTATTACGCTTTACCTGAATAGGAAGGAATCCAATTCCAACTAAAAAGTTTGCTGCCCAATTGGTAGCAACTGCTAAAGAAGTGGCCGTAGGTCTCGCAGATTGATTAAATAATTCAGAAACCAAAAACCAAGGTATAGAACCTGGACCAATTGCGAACATAATAACGAAAAGAAGAACCAAAATGATACAAATGTAACTGGCTGCCACGCTGCTTTTCTGAAAATTTAAAATTTCAGTTTTAAATAACAGGCGGGATAAAAATAAAACAAAAATATGTATTGGTTTGTAAGAGAGGTGAAACTATGATTATAGATAACGTTGAGTTGTGGTAGTATGTCGCCATCTTCTGACATTTGCTGCTAAATGAAGTATTTCAACTGTTAGGCAAGGGTCTTGCTAAGGTTTCTACTTGTTCGACTAAATCGATGACACTGATGAGATCAAATAAAATCTTCTAGCATGAACCTTGTCCTAGTCAAAGGTGCTTGAGATGTGGTATTATAGGCGGATGATAGAAATACCATGGTTTCAAAAAATTAGAAATGAGGAGTTTTTAGATAGAGCAAAAGAACAGAGGGCGCTATAGAAGTCAATAAGGAAAAGGAGATGGATGGAATGGTAGGACGCCCACTGAGATATAAAGGACGACCAGTACGAGACATATTAGAAGCAGAAACAGGAGTAAAGATTGGATATTACAAATAGAGGTTTAGTTTAGGAAAATGTTCAGATTAACGCATTGATGTGTATTGTGGTGCATCCAACTAATTTTCAATACTCAATGCTTACTGAAAAGATCATTGCTATCGTCAATAAAAAGGACACTACTGCCATTCCGCCAAAACCGATAAGAAGCAACGTTTTACGACCAGATCGTTCCACCAAAACCAAAGAAACCACGGTCATCAAAACGTTAATGAAGCCCATTCCCATCGTGGCATAGGTTGCGTTTTCATCGGACAATCCAGTCATTTTGAAAATTTCGGTTGAATAAAACATCACCTTAAAATAAATGCGTGCGATTTAGATTTTTAAAAAAGATATATTAATTTTCAAACAACTTACTGCATTTATACCGCTCAACTGTTGCGCTACCATTATTGTCAAAGAAATAATCAAGGGAATTCTGAGGGCGTTGTTCGAAATAAGTTCTCTGACGCTCGCCTTCGGGATTAATTTCATCGCTTCGAATTCTGATCTCATTTCGTCCATTTCTTCGTGCACTGAAGCGCTACCCCTCAACCACGTTAACGCCCTTTGCGCTTCAAGTTCCTTACCTTTTGTTACAAGTAGGAATTTTGGCGATTCGGGACAGAAAGGAAGAGTTGCTAACTAAAACGAAAATAAAACAAATAAAGTCACATATTGTAAAATGCAAGAAAATATGTTCATATCTTCGTCGGTCGTTCCCTCAAGTCGCTAAATACTGAAAAAGACACATGAGAAAACAACTTTCTAATAATTTATTACTATTTTTGTTCGCCATAAAAAAATTACTTTACTTTGCAGTGGGGGGGGTTTGAGAAAACTGATAAAATATAAATTGGGTCTATTAGCAAGTTAGATCATTAACTAGAGGAGTTTGTTATCAAGTAATCAGATTTTTATATGATAGAAAAGTTTGCTTGATTTTGGCATTTTGATAATACATAATACACAATTTTGTTTAGTTTAATAAACTGATTGCCTATTTCAACAAACTTTTGATTGTGCCTAACGATCGGTCTAAAGTCGAAAATACAACAGCAAATGTTGACAATTTTATACAAATAAAAGATTAATTTCGGTTCAGTTGGTCTTTCTTATAAATTCATAAGTGTATAACGCAACAAATACGTTCGTGTACTACAAATTTATATGGAAATTTACCTGAAAAATGGCCGGAATTACAGTGAAGGCTAGAAGTAAATGCCAAGTTGTTTCGGAACCTAAAGCAGACCTTAATCCTAATGCCTGCGCTAGCAGGATCGATATTGTAATGATTAACTGATAAACAGTCCCCACGGCTCCTCTTAAGTTCATAGGTGAAATTTCATTTAAATACATAGGAACTAAACCGGCATTTAGTCCCGAACTTATGCCAATCAAAAAACGGCCTAGAATTATCATTTCGTACGATCCGGCCGACTTAGACGATCCTTCGAGAGCGGCTGCGGTAACAACGAGTATGTTATTTAACAACAGTCCACCTTTTCTTCCAAATCTGTCTGCTACCATCCCTAAAAAGAAGTTTTAAATGTGTGATATAATTTTAAATAAAAATTTGAATAGATGAAACTATTAACTCCAATGCAATAACAAATAAAAACAAATTTTCCTGTTATTTAAATTAAAACGATCGAAAGGAATTATGCTTAAATTGATGATTTTCTTTACCAGTAATAGCGCCACCGATCATGCCTCCGACACAAAAAATCGATACCGCTATCGACCATATTATCGTTATTAAAGATTCTGGTGGAATTTCTGCCGTTCGATGATAAATAGTTTGTTTAATCCACTCTTCGATCACCTACAAAAAATATAGGCATATACTATTTGTACCTGACAAAAATTTGTAAATTGAACATTACTTTTTGAGGATTGTTTAGCACTCCTGTGTTATATCCATGTTGAAAGGATGATCCAAAGGCGGCGGCTGCTATTGCAAATCCCAGATGTTTAGTGTAGCCCTGAAATAAAACAATAATTGTTTACATAAACTTTTATGATCACAGTAAAAACTAATTGACAAGATCAAAAATATACACAAATTTTGCCTTTACGTAAAAATAATTAGTTTGGTTTGTCTTCAAGTTGTCAATAATTTTCTCATTTCTTATCCCTTTAATTTCAATTTTAAAAACTATGTTTATTTTTTAACAAATTCCCATTGCAAAGCAGTACAAAAACATGAAATTTACATAATTCCGAGGTTGTACAGGTCAAACAGTACACGTTACAGTAAAGCATTTATGGTCACTTTTCAAGAGCAACGATTTGTCCGTGGGGTGAGCTTTCACGTATTGTGATGGCATGCAATGTACCAGAGTGATAATTCGTTTTTTATAAAGTCGCTAAATTAACAAACGTGTTATTTATAGGGAAATTTTGTAAAAATAAATACGCAGAAACTAGTTAAAATTTCAATTAAGGACTAAAAATTTGGCAGAATTTATTTTTTTTTTTGGATACGCAACGAAATAAACAAGAAAAAAATAAGTGCTAGTTTTAAATTGCCGTAGTATATTATAAAAGGTGAATTGAAATTATGTGATATGTAAAACGAAAGCTTTTTTTGAAAAAAATTAGATGTTTTTAAATTATTCACATGACCAAATTATGACATGTTGCATAATTCTAATTTTAAATGCTTTATCGCTACCGAAAATTAATAAAAAAAACTGATCAACGTACATTACCTGTACTTTATCTGACCCTACTTTATTAGATATTCAAATTTGAGTTTCAAGTTGGGGACAGATACTTTTAAAAACTTTTTCTTTTTTGTACATCCATAAACAAAATGTAATAGTAAGCAATTAAATTTGTTCAGAAACAATAAAAATAAAAACTTCGCGTTCATTATTTTTACTGTTTTTTTTTGCAAGTAATTTGAACTAAAACACGTGTTCAAGGCGACTGTAAAGAAAAACTTACTCTTTCAATATGACGAAAAGTAGTTTCCGAATATACTTCTTTACTATCTAAGCGAAAACCGTCTTCCTTATGATTACTCATCGTCATTGCAACTGTTAAAAGGAGTTCAAGTATCACCACCCGCACTCAAACAAAACAATCACAAACTAACGTGATAAAATTGGTGTAGGATGTGACGGATTTCGAAAAAGAAAATCGCTTTCGATCTGCTGTGAGTACGCTTCTGTCTGCAGCAGCTCTGTCTGTAGCTGTTGTACCTCTTGGGAAGGAAATGGCTTGGAAAAAGTAGATACTCACATACATACATACATAGACACCAACATATATGCATAAATATATACACAAATACATACATACATAGATACATAGACACACACACACACACATGCACACATGTATCTTCAGGCAAATAGCAGATGTGTGTTCATTTTTAACATGTTTACTTTCACGTTATCATCCTTTGCGTACCATGGACATAATACTTGATGAATGGTATAGAAACGAGTTTTTTAGAAGGTCATGGGTTAATTAAAAAAGCAAGTAGCCAATAATGGCAACACACAGACGTGCCCAATAAAACTAGTCGTAAAACTGTTACAGTAGACGAAAAATTCACAATTATTGTGCTGTATGTATAATTTTGTCGTTGTTACATCCATCGTTTTGATTTAATGACGTCCATGAAAATTACTGGTCCCATGATAACACTAAGCAAACATAAAACGCATCTGTTTTGCTATGTACCTAACATTAATTACGCAAATTTGAATACAGAAATTAGTATCGGTACCACCTACCTACCTACCTATCTACCTATAAATTTACTGGAATAGGCATTTTTTTATAATCATTTAGTTTTGTAGTAAATTAGGCTACAAAGGTACAAAAGATTAACGTTTTCGTTTATAATTTACGTTTTTTATAAAAACTAATCCCTACTATTAGCTAACAACAACAACAACAACAAAAAGCGATGCACCGTTATATAATTAATTCGAAAAATGTCTGCACGAAAGCTCATGCATGTTAGGAAGTCATTCGTTATCGACGTTTTTTTTTACCAATATTCTATTAACAGATTTAAGACGGCATTTAAATAATAAATGAAATCTACAAAGTAGCTGAGGAGAAATGACGAAAACACTTTTATGAATCGTAATTGGCTTAATAGTAGAAAATCGTTTTCATTTTCAAACCGATGCAAATTATACAGTTAAAATAAGGATCGAGAAGGTCATATCAAAAGGTATTAAAGTTTTAATTAAACACCTATTAATAATTTTTTGTTCAAAAAAATCGTTGCTGCGAGAAACGATTACAAAAGGAAAATATTTTTAAAACAGAAGGTCAAAGTCATGCATTTGCCTTAGCAGCTTTTTTTGCAGTTAAAAATGAAAATACATCAACATTTTGTTATCACTTTAAAGGGAATGTCATCATAGAATAACCAAAAATAGATTTATCTCTTTTTATTTCGAAAATGAGCAACTCNTATATATATGTATATGCTACAGTTTATATGCTTACTTGGTTAGTTTGTAAAGTAGCTGGATAGTGCTAACAGTCCTTTTGACATTGCAACAATTTGTATACTATCAAGCTACTTTAAAAACTAGCCAACACAGTTATTCAGTTACAGTAGGATACACTTCATTAGTGTTGTCCTTGTCATGTATTTTCTTCTCCTGCTGTAACATTATGATCTCAAGCATATCAGTCAAACCAGGCATTTAAACAGTTTGTATACTATCCAACTAGTATACAAACTAGCCAACATACTTGTTAAGTTACAGTAGGACACACTTCACAAAATGTTATCATTGCCATGTATTATTTTCTCCTGCTGTAACATTATAATTTCATGCATATGCATCAAACCATGCATTTGGACAGTTTCTATACTATCCAGCTATTTTACAAACTTGCTAACACAGTTATTAGGTTACAGCAGGACATGTTATAAGTGTTGTATTTGCCATCTATTTTATTCTCCTACTGTAACTTTATGATCCCCAAGCATATCAGTCGAATTAGACATTTGGTGAGTTTGTATACTATCTGACTAGTTTACAAACTAGCCAATTAAGCATATTAACACCAACATATATTATATAATAATATAATTATTGATCCCCTACAGTTCAGAGAGGAATAATATAATAGTGTCAGCTGCTGTTAATCATGTGGTCCAGCACACCCCAAACATTTACATACCTCCTGGTAGCTCTTCTCCTTAGCTCGCTTGCACTGCTATTTGTAACCCGATTTAATACATTATCAACAAAAATTCTTCTTGCATGTGCAGTAAGTTGCAAACCGACATTTTTTAAGGGAGAATTTCGGGAGAATGCATTAACTTTATCGGTTGCTACATGCACCCGTGACGCACCGGCTTTGGGTACTACATTAACTTTCTCAGTAATATTGATGGGGTGAATTTCTCTCTTGCAGATATGGCGCAGCAACATAAAACCATTGTTGATTATTCGAGATGTAAACAGGCGAACCGACATTCTACTCTTTAAATACTGCAACAACTAATTAACACTAACATAATCACCACCTCTACTATTAATACATATAACAATTATCGGGTATACTTATCACTTTTAGTTTTTCATAGCAGATTCTGCGTTCGTTATATCATATTATCGAATTACTTCAAGACAACGTAACACACTGCAAAATAGCAATGACTAATTTATTTGTTAGTGTTATATTTATTTGTTATTCATCGACCAAATTCTGTCTAACGTATCTGAAACATATAAAACGGAAACATCGATTACCGATTATTTTTTTTTATCTAAATTGCGACCTTCATTTCACTTAAATCATTTATCCAATTCCTATTAAGGGTACAAAAACAATATTTATTATTTTATTGTTAATATTCTTTATTATCATATTAGTTTGCTTGCACGGTGTTTGTTTTTGACCTACAGCGACGTCCTTTCTGGTAAATAAGTCAGATAGCAGAGAAATGGATAGGGCCATTTTTGTAATACAATAAAAGCTCATCATGGAAACGTATCGCATGGGCGAGGTAATCTTTCGAACTTTGTGTTGTCACTATAATAGTATAATGGCAATGGTTTCCTTAGGTAGATGAATTACGTTAAGTAAAGGTACAGTGCCGGACTAGAGGTGCGGGGAGATGGCGACAGGCAGGTCTTCCAAATTTTGAAGTCCTTTTTAATGAAATCCCAATTAAGGCCAAAGTTCATTATGTGCAAGAGGTTTTGTCAAACAATTTTTATTCAACGTGGAATGAATTTCACTTACAATATTTAACAATATTACTTTAATAAAAAACTTTTGAGCGCAGTAATAAATAATATAAATCAACAATAATTATGTGCAGATGTGTAACCCTATAGGAGTATAATTATTATGATGCGATGTTACAAAAAAGTTAATTTCAAGCATATAAAAGATACATTGATATTAACATTATAATTATTTAATTATTAATTAACACAACGGGGACGATAATAATAAAAAAGAAATCGAGTATGTTCATGCAATTAATTATTAAATTATTCGGAATCGGTATAAGTGGTTTTCATAACATATTTAACAGTAAAGGCGAATGCGGCGAAACCAATTAAAACAATTATGTTTGTAAGACACGCTTGAAAACTGCTAGGCTCTGTAGAATCCTGACGCTGATTTTGGCAATCGTTCGCCTTCTGATTCGTACTACGTTTAACTATTTCTGCCTGCAAAATAAAATAAAAAAAAACATTATCCAATATCAATATTGATGGGTAGATACTTCTCGAAAATCTTTTACCTGTATTTCGGTAACTATTTCGGGAAATAGCTCGCAAAACTGTTTATTTTTCAAATTAAATTCTAGCGACTGGTAAGCTAATTGACGTTTATCATAATCTGTTGTCTCAATACTGCCCAGTGTGGGTACTTTCTCAATCTGAAATTTAATATAATACCAGTTGATGTGGATGATTCAGAAAGTACTTGGTAAACATTGTTTAAATATCTACATAAGTACCTACAGCTAATAAAAAAAACTCTTTTTGCTCTTTAAATCTTTAAAAATTAAAAGTATTTACAATAATTAATAGGTACTCTGTTCAATACAATTAATTAATTTCATCTAAAAACAGACATATTTACAATTTATTGCAATAACAATATGGAAAATAAGTATGCAACTCAGCATAGTAATTAAACAGTAAAATAATAATAAACAGTGAAAGTTTCTTACCATGAAGCTAAGTAAACCAGTCAAAATTGTAGAAACACTCCATGCTGGGTTCCATGTATCCGGATGGAAATCTGATATACTTAAACAAAGTCTGGTGTTTGTTTTAAATCTACCACTGGGGGTGATCATGTAAATTGATGGAGGCTGGAAAGGAAACTCGCGGGGGAAAATTAATTTTCCATGATAGTAACCCCCCTCGTACGGTGTTTTTTCGGGGCCGCAAACAACATAATGCCTTACAAAAAAACAACCATTTTAAATCGGTAATATAAAATCGTAAAAAACTACTTAGTTAATGCATACGAAAGGCCTTTATCAGTACGAAAAATTATCTTATTTTGGAAATTAGCCTTACCACTCCAATATATTACTGGGGAGGGGTTCGGCGGTTACATAGGGAACAGGGTCCTTCTTGAGCCTTAAATAATCCTGCTTCAATCTGGCTGTTGCACTGTTATGTTTCCTGTTAGACATTGTAAAATTTGTACATTCACAAAACAGTAACAATTCTCTACCATCACATACTCAAACGAATTTGTTTATTATGTGTGTAAAAAACGTTTAATTTTAAGACGCCTCTTCAGATAAATAAATGCTGAAATATAACTATTAGAGTTTCAGTAGATAAACGTCAAATAAGAATATGACATCAATATGAGAAAAAAATAACGTTAACAAAACTAAAACTCATAGACTAATACTTAAACATTAAAAATGTAATATTACTACATTTTGTAATTGACTGTTATTTTACCAAAGCCTTTCAGTGCTACCACCATTAATTTTTAAACAAATAATTCTGCGAAATTTAACAACTGAAAACCTTTATTTATGCAAGAAACATTCAGAATAGATACAACCAATCAAATCAAATTAAAGTTTTTTCTAATAACTATTGTACCTTGTGACTCTTAGTTTCCATAAAACTTTGAAAATGCTTTTTTTATTATAATAAACTTTTGTACTTCTTGATCGCAATAATTTATTAAATAAAAATAAATAAGATACAAGGAAATTCATTATGCACAAAGATAAAACAAATCCAATTGCTCTTTTCGTTACGACTAGATTTAAAATAATAAATTGCTTACTGTTTATTTGTAATATAAAAATATTTATTTAAAGTGTTAAAACAATTTGTTCAGCATTTTTTAAAAAATTGTGTATTATTGTAC
>NW_020438960.1:200821-268350 GCF_000699045.2 Agrilus planipennis
TGGATATACTGCAAATGAAAATTAGAATGATTCTTCTTTTTTTTGCCAACAATATAAGCTATCACCTAGTGTATATATACATACAGTAATTACAAACACTTTTTTCCGTATAAATAGACTTCAAAATTTCCAATTCCTACTTTAAATGTATAATTTCAATGACAAATGTAAATCAATATTCGTCATCTACAATGTCGTGATCAAATGGGTGTAAAAAACAGAAAGTTGACATTGATTTTAACGTGAAAATGATAACGTTACTAGATTACGCACCCAGATCAAATAAATTACTAACTAAATAATTGTGTGATAGTAACTAGCACCCACCCACAAATGTTTCATTTCCTGTTTTGGAAATAATTCCAAAAAAATTAAAGAAACTTTTAATCGCAATTGTTGATGCACCCGCTTATGGGAACAACTTTTAAGAGTAATTTAAAAAAAACTGTTTAACCTACTTACGAACCTTATTAGACTTGGCCCGTTCACACATTTTCAATCGTAGAAATTGCACTGGTTTGTGATCGGTTTAATACGGTTAGATGACGAAAACCAGTAACTATTTCTTTTATTTATGAGTATGTTAATTGTCTGATGCTACTTATATGTGTATTGGACTCACTTGTATGCAACACTGATTTTTTATATAACTAATACAAAATTTGAAAATTGCGTTTTTCACCGAACCATTTTACAAAAACTACCACCGTGTATGCCAAACAGCCAAAGAGGAAACGGACCAAGAAGAGAAGTTGAACTGTAATTTTTCTTTCTCTTCCTGAAAACCGAAGGGCGGATAGACGACGGCTAATGGTGATGGAACTGGTTTGAAACTTTTATTCTTTCTCGTCTGTAACCGTCATAAACGTACACTTTTTGCGATTATGTGTTGGTTAGTGCAATACCATTACGAATTACGAATACTGTGCTTACGACTTATTGAATGCAAACCAACCGGGATATTTGGATCATGTAAGGACGAACAAAGAGACAGAAAGAGAGCCAAATGGTGGTGACAGAGAGCCTCTCTCAGATCATGGTCATTAACTACATATGTTCACGCACATTTTAATGTGTAACAAAAAGTATTATTATCATATTGCTATTATTGTTTGGTTTCTCGTGCATACTTAAGTCATTTGTACTTCTTAAATCAGATAGAAAAGTTAACGCTCCAAGCTCCTATTTAAAATATTATGCCTACATAATATAGCTGTACAGATCCTATTAGATTTATGGTATTTTCGAAATTTTTCCCTTCTGAACTTTGCTAAAAATAACTCCTCCTACTAACGTTTCTGAAATATGAAATAGTAGGTAGATAAGTATCTACAGACTTGTGCAGGTATTTTAAGGGAGACTGCAGGTAGATAGAATACAAAAATAAATCCTAGTAACTGACTACGTACAAGTTGAATTTGTGCGAGTTCTTGTACGAAATTCCTACGTGATATTGTAAGCTCTGTTACCATCTACTAAAGGATCCTAAAGTTCATTTTTTTAGTATTGGTTTAATTGGCACTTGTTTTAAAGCTGTTTCTTTAAGTCTTGTGTGCAATAGTATAAACTTACCGTATCTATTGCAACCCTTGAAAGGGACACTTCTGAGCTTTCTTGCTCTGATCCTTTACGACGCTGCTTGCATTTAAAATANTTATATGTGTATTGGACTCACTTGTATGCAACACTGATTTTTTATATAACTAATACAAAATTTGAAAATTGCGTTTTTCACCGAACCATTTTACAAAAACTACCACCGTGTATGCCAAACAGCCAAAGAGGAAACGGACCAAGAAGAGAAGTTGAACTGTAATTTTTCTTTCTCTTCCTGAAAACCGAAGGGCGGATAGACGACGGCTAATGGTGATGGAACTGGTTTGAAACTTTTATTCTTTCTCGTCTGTAACCGTCATAAACGTACACTTTTTGCGATTATGTGTTGGTTAGTGCAATACCATTACGAATTACGAATACTGTGCTTACGACTTATTGAATGCAAACCAACCGGGATATTTGGATCATGTAAGGACGAACAAAGAGACAGAAAGAGAGCCAAATGGTGGTGACAGAGAGCCTCTCTCAGATCATGGTCATTAACTACATATGTTCACGCACATTTTAATGTGTAACAAAAAGTATTATTATCATATTGCTATTATTGTTTGGTTTCTCGTGCATACTTAAGTCATTTGTACTTCTTAAATCAGATAGAAAAGTTAACGCTCCAAGCTCCTATTTAAAATATTATGCCTACATAATATAGCTGTACAGATCCTATTAGATTTATGGTATTTTCGAAATTTTTCCCTTCTGAACTTTGCTAAAAATAACTCCTCCTACTAACGTTTCTGAAATATGAAATAGTAGGTAGATAAGTATCTACAGACTTGTGCAGGTATTTTAAGGGAGACTGCAGGTAGATAGAATACAAAAATAAATCCTAGTAACTGACTACGTACAAGTTGAATTTGTGCGAGTTCTTGTACGAAATTCCTACGTGATATTGTAAGCTCTGTTACCATCTACTAAAGGATCCTAAAGTTCATTTTTTTAGTATTGGTTTAATTGGCACTTGTTTTAAAGCTGTTTCTTTAAGTCTTGTGTGCAATAGTATAAACTTACCGTATCTATTGCAACCCTTGAAAGGGACACTTCTGAGCTTTCTTGCTCTGATCCTTTACGACGCTGCTTGCATTTAAAATAGTTATTATACACATACCTATGTGTTTAAGTATTAAAAAGTAACGGTAGTCTATATGTATACATATACTGTATGTGCAGGCATACTGTACGCATTTTTAATTTTCCTTACTTTGTCCTACATGAGATTGGCGTAAAAAATAAAAGAGCAGCAGCTATTTTATGTAATTAAAAAACCACTAGGTATAATAGTAGTAAATTGGAGAAGATATTCTTTAAACGTTTCGAACAATAGCTAACAGCAATAAATTTGTTGATAAAATTGACCCTCAGCTTTGTCACTGCCACTATTATAGTGTTTACAGCGTAAGTTACGATTCTAACACGAAATTTCACTTCAATTTAAACCAATATAAGTAATTAAGGTCCATTAATAGAACAATTTTCGTTCATTCTACTCTGTAGGTATCTAAAAACAAAATACTGCCTTGGTGTTGTAGTATGTTAAAAAACTTTAATACATATTTTGCATTCGCTCTTCCCATGCATAAAAAAAGGGAATGTAATTTGTTTATTAATCATTCCACACTTTCTTACCTGTTCGTCCATTTCTAATAAGAATTGCATGAAAATAAATAAGAATTTATTAAAGAATTGCAGATTTCTATTAAATTTGCAATGATTTAAAACGACTAAAAGCGTTAAAATGCATTTTCAACTTGTTGCATTTGCTAGTTCTAGACTTAAGTTGTAACAATTACCAAAAAATAAAATTAGTAAACAACAGGTATATTAAAAAAAACCGGACGTGCTCAAATATTTACAAAAACAACAATAATAATAATTTCAATCGGTCAGAAAAAAAAAGGATTGCTATTTACTACATATTTTACAACTAACTACACACATACATATACCAATTTATTTAAATTAACACAAACCTTAAGAAGAAACGTATGTACTTATTAAAAAAACGCAACTGTTTGATTTGTTAAAAATATTTCAACCCTTCGGTATTTCTGAAAAAATGCGCTTATCTTTTTCTCTTCTACGACCATCAAATACGCCAAGTACCGACAGCTTTCGACCTCTGTTTGACCCTATATCATTTACGCAAACTCATGACTATTTGTCCATGAGATTTCAACTTCGTGTTAATTGGAGCTCGTACTTATTATGGATACTTTACCAGCAAACACGATAAAGTTTTTGATTTACAATTTGGAAATAAATACTTAAATGTTAATTGCGATCGTTTTTAGCAATGATTTTTTCAAGGCCTCGTCTTTTCTATTCTCGTCATAAAATAGATCAATATAAATTTGGACCACGAGCTGCGCTCCTATTGGACAGAACTGCGGGTGTGTTGTAGGTATGTTACGTACTAATCGTAAAATATGTACCTATTGGGAATACTCTAAAAATTGTCAAGATACCGGAAAGTTTTGCTATCGTTTCTTTAACGATTGTGAGTCATAAAATTGAAAAAGAAATAGAGAATATCACCTTATGTAATACGTAAGCACCTATAACTTTTACGCAAAATGTTAAGATTGAGCTATTTGTAAAACAAAAGTAAAGCGTCATCAACTTAAAAAACAAACAATCTCAGCCAAGTTCAATTTTAAATAGATTAAGGTACGTATGTACAATATGTGATGTGGAATGTAAAATTCAAAAACAAATTGATGTAATAAATATATATATATATATATATACAATTATTATGTGGTATGTTGGTAGGTGCTTAATAATTTTTTTTTTCGAAATTTCGTCTTCTAAATATTATTTCTTTATCAGTTTTCCATGAATTATATGAATTTACATCAAACTAATATTAGGGTATATATAAAAATAATTTAACAGGCAGTACCTATTGGTGTGTAAATGAAAAAAAATTGAAAATATAGGCCAATTATCTATTACAATTTTTTGTATTTAAATGTTAGATGAGAAGCAAATGAAAGATTTTAAAGATGGTATTAATGTATAAGAAAATGTAATGTCTTAAGTCATGTAATTCATGCCGGTTATGAACTTACCCCCTGTATATCTCTGACCGGTCGTGTGGTTAAGTTCTCTTGCGAGTAAATGGGTACATCCAATTCACTAACACTCGAGGAAATGCTGGGATCTCTTTCGGTACGTGGTACCTGAAGAAGTTTTATGGCTTGTTGGGCGTCCCGACTTTTCAGGTAGTGACTTTCGGCAATGAAGCCAACTTCCTCGTCGTCATCGTGATCCATCGATAGTTTTTCAAAAATAAACTTTGCAGATAACGGAAGAGATCGGCGCAACGAAAAGAATTTTAAAAATTGTTATAGGTAAATGTTAATTTATATAATTCGGAACCGATTTTAAAACGGCAACTAATTGACCTCTGAAAGACAACTGCACCGGGACGCTGCCAACGACGCCGATTATTTTTAGATTTATTGCGTTGTCGACGTCGATGAAACTTTTTTTCGGTGTCTTTTCTATTGACGAAACCTTATCTATGCATTGTAAAGGAAAAATTTCTTTAATTACTTACATCACTTTCGCTTATCTCAATGCGTTATTAACATTTTCACGATCAATGGTCCATTTACAACTCAGAACAGAAAATATTTTACTATTAAGTGAAATCGAGATTACTTAGAAACCTAACATTGTGGTGAAAATGCCTTGGCCTAATTTTAAAAATGATTTAATCAAACGTTTACTTACTGAGCGCCTTTTCCACTAAAATTATTAGAGCGGCGTTTAATTAAAGCAGAACCCAATATTTTTACCTCTTAGGTCGATTATTAAAAAATAAGAATTTCAGGAATTAATTAATTAAGACGCTACTTAACAATATTGTTTCAGCTTACTTAGGCATCTTCAAAAGCTACACACTTTAGCTATCTATACACGAACTCGATTTTTTGAGGAAAAATTTTACGAAAATACATTTTATTACATATTTACCACTACAGAAACATTACTTTCGGATGGCTAGATGGCTATTAAGTATATAGATTGATTAACTATAACTAGACTAGTAGTCACGGCTTCTATAATTAGCGCAACGAAAACAAAACTAACAAAAAAGTATCAGACATTTATTACAAAAAAGGAAATACAAACTTGAAAACTCGTTGATTCAAACTTATACAAAACTTAGGTATAAAAGTAGAAAGAAAATTGCAACGTTCAATGACAAATCAGTTCTTCAGAACCGGAAAATGTGTAAGGATCAAGTAAAAATAAATTATGAACGGGAACTTCTTTACAGGAAACAGCCTTTATAACTTCTTGAGCTATTATTCCCCCCAGAATGGAGCATATTGGCGGAATTTCCCCGAAAATTACGTTTAACAAATTGTCATTAAATTTCTCCGAATTCAATTCAAATCGTTTAGCAACTGAATCTTTTAGTTCTTTTAACTTTTTCAAATCTTCTTTTCGCTCTGTGTATAACGGGTATCTCCCCACTGCATCGCGAAATTCATTCAAAACTAGAAGAATTAGTAAATTAGCAAATATCATTCTTTTTTCTATTATAATTGTTTACCTAAAACTAAATAGTAGAGAATGTTTCGTCTTTTTAATGTTTTTTTGGGGGATACTGGCACAGTAGGTACTAATACTTGCTTCAAGTTTGGATAAACAATTTTACGTTGCACCTTTGTTATAATTTTTTCCAAAGATTGTGCTAGTGGTTTACCTTCATGAGTTCTCTTTTTAGGTGGTAAGGAAACTTTCTCCCTGTAAAAGTAAGATTAACATCAATTTGTTTGGCTATAAATTATATTTTCCCAACAATACTCACTCTAAAAACTCATGCTCTTGTAAATCTAAAATTGAATAACCAAACATGCCATAGACATTCCCACAAATAAACTTTATCTTCTTTTCTCTGCATATATTGTCCAGTTTTAATATATCCTCCGATTTCAAATCAGTGGCAACAATCATTGTAAAGCTGTCAAAGTACTCTTTCTGTTTAACTGAAATGTTGTTGGTATCAACAACAATTTTTACGAGTGGATTGAGAGACTGAGCCTTTAGCAATACTGACTGTGCCATCTGTAAATGTAATTTCCCAGGTCAGTTTTTACAACTACATTATTTATTATATCTACATACATTTTTTCCAATACTATTCCTGTCTAACAAAAAGTTCTTAGTGATTTTTTCTTCGGTTACAGTTGCATCATCTAATATAGTCAAGGAATTTATACCACAAAGTAGTATGTTCTTTGCAATTTCTGATCCTAACCCTTGTACGCCAATTAACAGTATATTAGCGGCTCTTAATCTAAAATAATTAATAATTTACATAAATATTTGAAGTAACATTTTTGGAAAGCCGGTTTGTAATTATTGCCCTCGTACTTCTCTTGTGATTCTATGCCCCACAATCTTATTTGCCGATCATAAAGCTCAGCTTCAGCTTTCGATAATATAGGTTGAGCCATATCTTTTTCTCTTTTCTTTTATTATTAATTTAATAAACAAATACTCTACAAGAAGCTGTGTACTACACAATAATTGACGTTAAGTTTATAGGTTATGTTTTAGAAAAGAGTTTAAATTACAGTTACCTAAAAATAAACTTGTGAATATTGCTCTTAGGTGGCAGCACCTGCCTGAAATTAAACTTTAGCATTAAAAGTTAAACTAGTTGGAACCGTTCAAATTTATATTTAGGTATTTAGTTATTTTATTATTTATAGAGTATTTTTCACGATCCCAAGTCATTATATTATAAGTTTGATTTGTTAAAAATATTTCAACCCTTCGGTATTTCTGAAAAAATGCGCTTATCTTTTTCTCTTCTACGACCATCAAATACGCCAAGTACCGACAGCTTTCGACCTCTGTTTGACCCTATATCATTTACGCAAACTCATGACTATTTGTCCATGAGATTTCAACTTCGTGTTAATTGGAGCTCGTACTTATTATGGATACTTTACCAGCAAACACGATAAAGTTTTTGATTTACAATTTGGAAATAAATACTTAAATGTTAATTGCGATCGTTTTTAGCAATGATTTTTTCAAGGCCTCGTCTTTTCTATNAATTTACTTTCTAGATTTAATTCTTCATCTTTAGTAAAGCCATTATTTACATGTGCCCTTAATTGTGATTTATTTTTTCTGTAAACCTTATTATCTAACTTGGAAACGCCGTTAAAATGATTTGTAATTTCGTGAAGTAATTTTCCTTCGGTTTCTGGGAGTACAAAATACAATATAATGGTACATATAAAACAAAAAGCACAATTAAACCAAAACGAACCGGGAAGAGTCATTCCTGAAACCATAATTAAAAACAATTTGTTAGCGAGAAAACCGAAAATATATCCAACAGCGCTGGACAATCCTGATGCTGTCGCTCTCGTTTCTTTTGCGTAAACCTCTCCTGTTAGGATCCAGGGAAGAATCCTTATTCCAGTATGCGTTAGAAACGCGGAAAGAATTAACAAAGTTGTCGGTATCCAATCATAAGCAACAACTAATTGTTCGTTGTGCGCGACTGCAGCAGCAGTTGTTGAATTATCATCGGTTGAATTTCTTGACGAAACGAGTGAATTTAAATTATAATAATGTGCGTAAACTCCGATAACGGCAAGGCAAACACAATTGCCTATTAATGATATAAACGTAAGTACTCTCTTACCGACATAATGAATAAAAACTACACACACCACACACCCTGTAAGCTCACCAATACCAAGAAAAACCGTCGCATAATACGCGTCAATTGGTGAACGCAAAGAAGAAAAAATTTGTACCGCATAAGTCTGTAATGTGGTCATCCCCGAAAAATGTTCCACGAAAAACACAAAACTCACTATAGCAAAGGGCCAGATAAAATTCTTTTTGGTATAATTTTTTAATTTCTCTTTACTGGTAAGTTCTGTCTGTACGTTCGCTGCAACTTTGCACAGATCAATGAATTCATTTTGTACGTTTTCCTTTTTTGTCCAACCACGAAGCCATGCAAGGCTTAACTGAGCTTCTTCCATTCGCGATTTCATAATTAACCAATAAGGACTTTCGGGAATTGTAAATAACGAGAAAAACGCAATTATAGGGACCACACAGCTAGTCAAACTTACCATCCTCCAGGACAGAAACGTAGCCAGTATAAACTCTATAAGGGTACCCAAAATAATCGAAAACGTGCTAGTTGCTGACAGAAGTCCTCGCAAGTGGGGCTGTGTTACCTCAGCCACGTATGTCAAAACCTAAACAGAAAAAATCGCAAAAGCCTCGATGTGGATATTTTTGCATCATTAAAAACGGGTGCGAAATATGGACAAGTGGGCGCGGTGGAAAAGAAAAGGTTAGAAGCGTTGGAAATGTGGTGTTACAGGCGAATGATGAGGATACCGTGGATAGAGAAGGTTACAAATAAAAAGGTATTATAAAGAATAGGAGAACAGAGGACTCTACGGAAGTCGATAAGAAATAGGAGAGATAGGTTAGTAGGACACCTTCTCAGGCATGAAGGTCTAGTCAGAAACATATTAGAGGCAGAAACGGGAGTTCGGAGGAGTAGAGGTAGACCTAGATTAGATTACGGTTCGCAAATAGTTAAGGATATGGGTTGTTTTAGTTTTGGGGAATAGCTCAGGGTAGAAAAGAGTGGAGGTGCGTGTCGAACCAGTTTTGGACTGACTTATGATGATGAAATAAAAACGTCGCGTAGTTTTCCATTAAGCAAAGCGTCTTGGGTTATGTAAAGTTCAATGCTTACGTATTTGCATTTTACGTTAAAGGTGTCGGGTAAAGTAAAAATGTTCGGGGTGGGCCAGGACACGAATCGGAAGCTTCAACGATTTCCCGGTTTACAATGTAAATACTACGTATAGACTTACGGGAGCTTCGAGAAGTCCTCCACCAATTCCCGTCAAACATAGAGCGAGGTAAATGTGCCAAACTTGTCGAGAAAAATAAAAAATCAGCCAGGATATAAAAAAGGGAATGTTTACGAACTGCATGGTTCTCTTCCTTCCTATTGTTGTTGTCGTGTAACCAGACAATAAACAACCAATAGGCACGCATATCAAATTCAGCGAACCTAATAAAATACATAAACATCTAACGAGTCAAAGGAGCAATAACTGATAAGAAAAATTATGTTCTTGTCAGTATTTTCTATAGAGCGTGTTATTGTCTACAATGAATTAAATATCATATCAAAATTATACAAACAATGTATAGATGATTTCCGTTGCATCAAGTAAACAAATTAATATGGACTTACTGATCCAGGAAAGTTGATCGGAATTTAGCGATAATTCTTCCTCGGTGTTATCTTCGGAAAGATTAGGAATCAGCACCGTTGGAATTCCCAAAGTCATTCCGAATCCAATTAAAAGTACATTTTTAACTGACACGGCCAGGATTTGCGGAATTGCGGTCCTTAAATTTATTTTCAACTGGTCACCATCTGCATCTTCTTTTTCGATTCTGTTGCACAAATTAATCATTATCATCTACTATAAGTATTTTTCAACACATAAAACTGTTATTTAATTTATTTTTTTATTTTCATAATAGTCGTTATAGGTAATGAACGGACTATTAATTGGGTATTTGACCATAATTCTGATGATTATACTTAATCGCTGAATGAGAAATATGCATACGCTGTATTTTCGAAAATTCTAAAAGTAATTTAAAATCGATTCAAAAACACAATTATAATTTTTAAAACAAATTTAGTATTACTGTTAATATTTAACGCTGCGACTGTGGTCACTTACCGTTTTATTACTGTCATATTTGTAACCTTCACTTTCTCTTTTTAAAATACGAATACTGCAAATGAAAAACTGACATAGGTATTTACACGAAGTTTCGCGTCAATGATAAAAAAATGTTCCGTTAAAAGATTATACCCATTAGTTTTCTGGATGACAACAAGCACTTTTTAATTTTTATCAGTAATAACCGTGGAATTAAAAAGTTTTACCACTGTTGTAAAACATACTATCAAATAATGAAAACGTCCGTCTTCGTCGTGCGATGATGATACTTCCACTTTTCAGCTCATAATTTTATTTACGTATGATGTATGTTTGTATGTACCCCAGTAGGTAGATACTAAAAACACTGTAGAATAAAACGAAGCAATTTCCCCACCGCTTAATTCCTTTGTAAAGATCACTGAATTACTCAAGTAGTAAGTAATAAGATTGTTGCGCTGGGTTTTGTTTAACAATAAGATAAAACGTTCAGTAAAAATCAACGTGCTTTTTGTGGAAACTGATTACTAAAGACTTTTAAATATTTCGTTTAATATGTGCGTACTCATTTATGGTACAGTTTATTTATCATGCATGTGAATGTATCTATATATATTGTATTGAAAAAATACATAGGTATATAAAATAACATTGTGTGAAACAAAGAAAAACTTAACCTTTGTAAGAAACTTAATCCTTCTAAATTTGTGTTAATAGTCTTGGAATTTTCCTAGACAGTAAGTAGAAGCTGTTTATCAAGAACCCTAAAAACCTTTGACATTTTTCAACTAGATAGAACTATGTTACGAACGTGAATACATATATGTATAAATAAATAATTGCCATTTTATTTATATAGACTAAAAACAAGTACATACTTTTCTCTATTTTATACAAAAACTAATATAAGTTAGTAGCGAATACCTTAAAAAACTTGCCGACTGGACGAAATTCAGCACAAAATGCTGCGAACGATTACAGAAAATACTGTTTTCAAGGGTTGTAAAACCTATGATAAAAAAATTGTTAATAAAAGATATTGTACAGTTAACATATATTATATTGAAGTTTGAATGTGTATTCTAACTTTAGTAGTACTGCCCCATATTAAATAGTTACAACCGGAAAATAGCGTGTATACGAGGGTGGATTGATAAGTTTCCGGCCTGACCAAGAAAAACAAGGTTTTTAAAAATTTTTTTTTTTTATTTCTCAACATAATCTCCTCCAAGGCTGATACATTTCTCATAGCGGTGTTCCAGTCTATTAATGCCATCTCTATAGACTGATTCGTCAAGCTCCTCAAAATAACCATTTACAGCTTCGATTACTTCTTCATTGTCCGCAAATCTCTTACCGCCAAGCCATTTTTTGAGATTAGGGAACAGAAAATAGTCACTCGGGGCTAGGTCTGGAGAGTAAGGAGGGTGCGGCATCAATTCAAACTTTAGATCGTTGATTTTAGCCGTCGCAACGATTGACGTGTGCGCTGGTGCGTTATCGTGATGAAACAAGATTTTTTTCTTCGCCAGATGAGGTCGTTTAATTTTCACCTCGTGGCTCAAACGTTGCAATAAGTCTGCGTAGTATTGACCAGTGATAGTATTACCCTTTGCAAGGTAATCAATGTATATAATACCTCTTGCATCCCAAAAAACAGTAGCCATAACCTTGTTCGCCGAAAA
Source organism: Agrilus planipennis (assembly GCF_000699045.2). Classification (NCBI taxonomy): domain Eukaryota; kingdom Metazoa; phylum Arthropoda; class Insecta; order Coleoptera; family Buprestidae; genus Agrilus; species Agrilus planipennis. The sequence goes on from NW_020438960.1 coordinate 212,880, forward strand.
AATTGTTTTTGCCTTCTTTGGAGTTGGTTCCCCTGGTCCAATCCACTGTTTAGACTGTTCTTTGGTTTCAGGAGTGTAGTGGTGGACCCACGTTTCGTCAACGGTTACGAATCGACGCAAAAATTCGCTTGGATTACGCTTATACAATGACAAATTTGCGGTAGAAATGTTTTTTCGAATCAATTTTTGGTCGACTGTTAGCAAACGCGGCACCCATCTTGCACAGAGCTTTTCCATATGCAAATGTTGGTGCAAAATATGTTGCACACGTTCATATGACATCTTACAGGTCTCAGCTATCTCACGCACTTTCAATCTGCGGTCTCCCAGCACTATTTGATGAATTTTTTCGATCATATCTGGAGTTGTGACCTCAACGGGGCGTCCTGAGCGAGGCCCATCAGAGGTGCTCACACGACCCTTTTTAAACTCGGAAACCCACTGCTTAACGGTTGAATATGACGGGGAGGATGTCCCCAGTGTTGAGTCCATCTCTTTTTTAATTTCCTTCGGCGTTAACCCCTTCAAATAAAAGTATTTGATGACAGCACGATTTTCCTGCTTTTCCATTTTTACGAAAACCACAGAGGCGTCTTGTTCAGCGTGCTGTCAAACCTACACTAGCAAGGAGATCGGGCTGAAACTATAGCTACAAGCTATCCAAGGATGGTACTATAGAATGTCACCTCAAGGTAGGCCTAGTGGCGTCATCTCTTGGTTAGGCCGGAAACTTATCAATCCACCCTCGTATTAAGCAGCATACAAAGTTCACCCTCTGTTACTGAATGTACAGTTGGAATGGTTAGTTTCTCTATCGAGGAAAAAAAATTATCAAACTTACGAAGATAATTTTTTATACAACTGCTTAAAGTTTATTTCGAGGCATAATTTATTGTCCATTAAAACTACACTTTTTGTGGAAATAAAGATAAATAAAGTTTTGGTGTATTGTTAAAATTCGTACAACGTTGATTGCATATCATAAAAATTATGTAAGTACCTACCTACTTTAGAAAATTCTGACGAAAGTATTTATACAAGGTATAATAAAGTATATCTATGACAATTAAAAAAAAAACAATTTACTGTTTTAATAATGCTCTCGTATCAGTACTTACTTAATATCATGAAATTTTTTATTTTATTTGCGGTTGCTTTTCAGTTAAAAACATCGCCGGTAAAGGGCTTAAAAAATAAAAATTTTCTAGTAAACAAGTAATAAGTGCAATAAAAGAGGGCTTTGTGCCAAGTCCAACTGATACATTAAAGTAATTTTTCAGTACTGTACTGATAGGACTTGAAGGAAAATTATTTAGCATTCTCGAGAATTGGCATATATAATACATTTGTGGTGAACTTTTTGAAGGGGCTAATGCTTTAAATAAGTTCTAATTTATTTATTATATTCTTCTTAGAAACATACACTTGAACTTACAAATATGGAAAAAGTATTGGGTCAACCAAACACTTTAAAAACTGTCCTTTCGTACAGTTAATTGTCATGAATAGGTATTGTAAAGCAACTTTTGAATACAAATATTGACAGTACTTAGTACCTTTAAATATCAATATTTTGTCTGTTTAATACCCATATATTGATTGAAAACAACACACTTAAAAAAAATTGTTTCGTTTGTTTTAAACGATATGTAAATGTTGTAAAAAATTTGTACATAAAACTGAAACTGCGCTATCACAAATCGTCTGCCATTCAATATTTAGTCTATTTAATAACTAAGTAATGAAGGGAAACAATAGCAGAGTGAAAAAAATTGATTAATTTGTAGAACATTGTGAGTGGTCTGTGTTGCGATGAAACTAAATATTTTATACATAATATAGACACTTGTACCATTACAAATCGTCTGCCATTTGATAGTTCGTCTATTTGATAACCAAATATTTCGAGGAAAAAATGCACACAGGAAAATATTGTTTTTTTTTTGCAAATTGAAAGCAGTTTTTCAAAGATGTGTTAGTCTGCCATTGATGTTAATCAGTATTTTGCTTTTGACTAATACGTTTTTGACAAATATAAACAGACTGCTAAAATGGTTGTGTCCCCTATCATTGACAGAAATGTCTAAAATGGTTGTGAAAAATCACGATGTAGATGCATATTACATAATAATACTAGGATACTATCTACATAGTGACATAATGAGGCTTCCACATCTTACCCCATCACTGTGAAGCTTTTCCTACCCTTCCTTTCTTCCCCCTACCTTTAGCGTCACTGCTACGATAAACCCGTATTATAAAAATTGTTTTTGATGTTATTCTTATTATTTCTCTCCGAAGTTTCAATCAAGCTTGTGAAATTTGATAATAAGCATATATTAAAACGATATCTGTACAAGTCGCACCTTTTTACGTTATTATGTAGTAATAATTAATTTAGGCAATATTCTTTTAATTAACATATTTTTTGTCTACTTATGTAAACAACAAGTCGTATTTACCATCTACCGGTTTGAAAATGGTAAATTTATTTTTAGTTACAAGCTAATCTTAAGTAGGTAGGTACCTGTGTATTGTTTGTATTTCTGTTTTTGTATTTATTTCACCAATTAATATTCGTACATTACTTTTACACCTCAGTAAATTACTTGTCTATAAAGGTAAAGGTTCCTTATAAAATGCAATTGTGCAATTCGTTAGAAGAAAAGTTTTAAGCAAGGCAAATTTGAGTTCAGTCTCCCTCCTTGAATTATTTTCCTTTCTGCAAGGCAATATACTACTACCACTACCTAATATTAATTAAAATGCTGTTAACTGACCACTAGGTAATAGAAACTACAAGAAGCATGTGTTAATTAAGTTATAACGCGATATGCGAGTAGACGCGTTTTAAAATGAATAAAAATATAAAGTGTTGCGCGATTAGAAGGTATTTTGTGATTTTCTTAATTTATTATGTAGCTTTTTGCGCAAAAGCAAATGTAAAAGTAACAGTTAAACAAGGAGAAATAGAAGGGAAATTATGGAAAAGCAAGCAGGGCAGAACATTTTCGGCTTTCTTAAGCATTCCCTACGCTGAAGCTCCTGTTGGGGATTTACGATTTAGAGTAGGTATTTATATGTGTAGTTGGTTAATAATTTTTTTATTTTAGGAATTACTGATAAAATCTATTTAAATAATTAATTAAATAATCAAATAGGTAAATTATGATTTGTGTTCTGTTCACTGACCCCTTATTAAGTCAGGACACCGAAAAAAAAAAAAAAAACAAAAAAGAGAATGCACGTTAGGTATAATTTTTTGGTTAATCGTAAGGAATTAATATCGTATTAAAACTACAGTCTATCACTTACTCGTGGTTGTCATTATCCATATACCAATTTAAAAAAAGTATTTAAGAGTCGATAAGAAATATTTTTTAACGAGACATTGTAAGCTTATTTCTAAACCCAATCCTAAGTAATTGTGTTTATTGGACAATTTTTGAAATCGGATGACTAAGTTTCGGACATTTTCTATACATTCAAACATATAAACTTTACTTATACTCCTTACAGCATTAGTATACATATTTACATGCGTATTTATTAACAAATAATTACCTTGTCAGATTAAAACAAGTAAATTTCATAATACCGTGCAAGTGGATACCTTAACAAACTCGCACATAGAAATGGGTATAGGTCATGAGAATCGGAGCAAAAAGTTTGTCTTAAGGACAATTCTTATTAAACCTCCGTAGGATGTTGTATACTATACCGCATAATCTTATAAGTTGTAAATTTTCTATTGCGTAATTAATCGAAATCCAATTAAAGTTAATAGTTCCATTAACATACTTAGCTCTCTGAAAAGAAAAACTGACTTACGCATTTATGCATAAGCATTTGAATCTATGTATTTAAGTATGCATAAAATAAAAAATATTGTTGCACAACGTCGCCTACAGTGTGCAACACAGCTCGTCGAATTCGACTTATTATTGATCTTTTTTTCTTTCATAAGAACGGTGAAAATTGATTGCTAAAAATCGAATCGAAAGTCTCCTTTTTTTATAGTCGGTTCTAAAGTACGATAAATAGGTATTAAATACTACGTACACAGTGAGTACAAATTTGTCAAAAAATCATACCTGTTGATAGTTGCGTTTCTTTATCCCTATTAAAATTTCCTAAGACGATTGAAAAAAGGGGTCCTTTGAATGAAAAGCGTTCACATGATAATTACGATAATTATTTCCGTTTTTAAATCGCTAAAGCCGAAAGTGATGCCTAACAAAAACAATCTTAACTTAGCCTCCTGTACCTGTAAAGTCCTGGAGCGGCATAAAAGACGCTACAAAAGATCACGATGTTTGTCCCCAGAGAAATATTTACACCAGATCGGACTTGATAGAAGGAAATGAAGATTGTTTATATCTAAATGTGTATACTCCAAAGGTTAGACATTTCATAATTCATATTGTAATATAACTATCGAAGGACTAAAAAATACAAACGACCTTTGATAAATATATTTTTCAGTTCTTTGATGATGTATTAAAAGATGCTTCAACATCCTTGCAATATTGACAAATTTTATTAAAATATAACAATATTCAAAGTAAAGTTATCTAAAGTGTAAAAAACACATATATTTACAGATAACAAATAAAACTGAGGAACTGGTTCCAGTTATGGTATTTATTCATGGCGGAGGGTGGCTTTGTTGTGCCGGAAATTCGTTATATTACGGCCCTGATATCCTTCTCGAAAATGATATTGTATTGGTAGTACCAAACTATAGATTAGGTACATAGATATTTAACGATAAGTTTATAACATAGAGCAAGATTTCTTGTCTTGCAAGTTCCCTTCTTACCTTGTCAATTTCTTGCTTTTGTTTTCCTATTTCTTGTTCTTGCTGGCTTGGGGAATTCCCAAGTCTGATTTGTCTAGGTTCGTAAAAGAAGGATTTTGAAAGAAAATATATAAAATCCTAGAATCCAAATATGCACGCACACATTTTTGCACGCTTTACACTACGAGTATGTATTGTAGTTTATTCTAAATTAAATTTTATTTTTTAAATTTATTTACTTTAAACCATGTAGTCCACATTTTATAGTTGACCGTGAAGACTTGCTTGTTTTTGTCTATTTTTTAAGAATTCTTGCTTCGTGACAGGAAATCTTGCTGTTGATGAGAGAAATTTTTGGCTTGTCTTGTTCTTGTTCAACGAGAAGTTCGCGAAACACGAGTGTAACATTTAAATTTATATTATAACATGATGTTAAAGTACCTGGCACCTTCACCAAATTGTTGAATAAAAATTTATATCCAGGTCCGCTCGGTTTTCTATCGACGGGGGATGAAATTGTTCCCGGAAATAATGGATTGAAAGACCAAAGTTTAGCATTGAAATGGATAAAGGAGAACATACAACAATTCGGAGGTGATCCAAACAAAATTACGGTGTTCGGTGAATCCGCGGGTGGTTCTAGCACGCACTTTCTGATGATGTCACCGTTAACTAAAGGTACTTACTCGAAAGATAATTAACATGCAATTACACAGCATGTGAACCTAGTTAAAAAAAGTTATGGAATACTCATATTGTTTTTAAGATCTCCTTTACGCTGGCATATCCCAAAGTGGAAATGCTTTTACAAGCTGGTCCTTATCTAGACATAACGAAACCGAAAATAATTCTAGAAAATTGGCTTCGCTATTAAATTGTCCTGAAAATCCCAGCACCGCTATGGTAGAATGTTTACGTAAAATTGACAGTCACACCATCATCGCCCAAGACGAAAAATTAACAGTAATTCGAATAGTTTTACGATTAGTACACAAATAAGTTTTTTAATGCATATACGTACAGTAACTGACAGTAGATATATCGCCAGCAACTTAAAGAAATTTTAGAGGAGTTAGTTTTTTTGGTTGACTTACATGTAGGTATGTAACATTCATTATTAGAAAAGGATTTCCACGGAGCGAATGTTAAAATACTTCCTTCCTGGGAAGACATCTTATTGTCCGTGAAATCAAGGAAAATCGTACTTTCGGGACAGGAGTATGACACAAAAATAATCGTATACTGGTCTCAGAAAGAAAGTGCGGCAGCCCCTGGCGGCCTCATCTTCCGCTTAGGTGGCAATTCATACCCGGTAGGGAATGCCGCACTTTCTTCCCTTGTTGGTGCGTGATATGTATACCATTTAAAGGACTATTATTACATGGCGGTATAAGTACGTTAGTTACTTGATGTTCGGTTTGGTTGGTGATATGCCGAAAGTACATTTGGCGTACTGGGAACTAATAAGTTCAAAATCGCCATTCATTCGGCAAATTGCTGAACAAGAACTTAAAATTTGTTTACAAAATAGTTTTAATTTTTTAAAATCGTCATCAGATATGGGACACCGATCCAATGATTCCCTTTAAACCGGTTATCGAACCCAACGTAGAAGGTGCTTTTTTATCCGAGCATCCTTTGGATATAATAAAATCCAGAAGAATGGCCGATGTACCGTGGATAACAGGGATAAATACTGGCGATGGAGCCTTAAGGTCGGCTGGTACTGCACAAGTTTGATATTCTCTTTTCAAATATCGATTAAATAAATATATTTTCGATTTTTAAGTACCTACCACGTATTTTCAGGTATTTTTGGAAATCAACACTTACTGCAGGAATTCGAAGATAAATTCGACGACATTTTGCAGTACAGTCTGTTGTATTATCATTTGCCGGGCGATAAGCAGCGTCTTACGCATCGAATAAAACATTTTTACTTTCAGACTCAAAATCCGAAACATTGTCGTGAAATCGTGACCAACGTGAGTAAAAACGTCAGCTTTATTACCACAGGTGCTTGCATTATACACAAAGAAGGGTGTAACAAACAAAATAAAACTTAGGTATTTTCTTCGTCTAATGGCCTACCTTTTACCTTCATACAACGGGCTAGCGTTGCAATGTTACACTCTTCACGTAGTGAGAACAAAAACGTTGTAAGAAATATTAAATCAATTTAAAATTAAAATTGATCAGGTCTTTCCAAAAAATCTATGAACGAGTTATTAACGAATTCATTTCAACTTTGTTGTACTCACGTTATACTACGATGTATTCATACATACGGATAATTAATGTTTGGACAAATTGCAGCTCTTTACAGACGCTTGGTTTCTGGATGGTACAGACGCTGCTGTAAGACTGCACATTAAATACTTAAAAAGTCCTGTATTTTTATATTTGTTCGGGTACAGGGGTACCTCTAGTTATACAGAGATTTTTGGCGATCCCGATCAAGATTACGGTAAACTATTAATAAAACAAAAATTAATAAAACGTAAATATTTTTTAAAATAATTGTACCTGTGCATTTTCCTAAGGATCGTGTCATGCGGATGAATTACAATATTTATTTCCGGTTGGCGACGTTTTGTTTCATAAGGAATCTAGCGAAAACGATAAGCAAATGACCGAAGTTATGTCTAATTTATGGGTCAATTTCGCCAAAACTAGGTACGCTAAAATCTAAAGTACAATATCGTAATATACAATTCAAACAGCTTACTTTTACTTATAAGAAATCCAACACCCAAAAAATTAGAGGCGAATATCAATGAAAAATGGCTACCAGCAACATCAGAAGACATGATGGAATATTACAGCATCGAAAATGACAAAACGCTAAAGATGAAAACAAAAATGTATAACGAAAGGGTTCAATTTTGGAGGAAGAATTCCCCCTATTTGAATCTTAAAAGTTCCAGAAGTATCGACGAACTTTAACAGTGGACTGTAGGTACTTAGATACGTTAAAGAATATCGAGATGCAAAATATTTTTTCTACAATGAAAACCTGTGTATTTGTTTATAATGCGTTTGTATTGTATGTATTACAAATAGACATTATTCGGATGAAGGTGTGGTGTTATTTGAGAAGGTTATTTCTAGTGTATAGTCCCGCTTTAACAAGTTCTGCACGTTTATCCATTCTAGTTTTCTTCTTTTTTGCTTCTTCCAACTCCATTTCAATAATCCTTTCGGGAATTTTGCGTGGTTTTATGGGAGCGGGGGGTGTGTAGCAAGCCATCAATGCGATCGTGTAATTTCCTGGGCCCGGGTCACTAAAGATAAGTTCATGTTGCTCGTCCCTCCAATCGACATAGTTCACTTCTTTAATGACCTGCATTGTCAAGTGTTGGTAAAATATTTACATATTTGTAATGCTAAACTATTTTCGTTTACTTCCATTCCTAGTCTCTTGGCTAATTTTTGAAGTTTGAAGTTTGTAAATATTCCTAAAATTACCGGCATTTTCAACGACCTTGCAACATCGACGCCACATTTCATCATTGTAAAACCTAATGCTAAAATGTATTCAATTGAAACTTTAATTAAGATTTAATACACGTTTTACAAGTAGGTTTGTTTTTCCCAGTTATTCAATAAATTTCAATCGGAAGTAGCAAAAACTAGTAAAACGCACGAATAATATACCTAGGTACTTCCCCCAATTAAGTAGGCATACAACAAGTTACCTTTTTTCCTGTACGTCGGTGCAATACAAACAGCATAAAATCTCAAAAAGGCATCGACGTTAAAGTGTTCGTAAACATCTACTTTTCGGTTAATATAATTTTTGACTTGGAGACATTTCTTGAGAGATTCGCCTTCGGTTATTTGTGCTCTACTAAAAACTCTGGCAAATTCGTTTTTCTTTGCAGTCCTCAGTATTAAAAGTCCAACGACTTCTCCATCTGAAACGTTTTAATTTTGTGACTGTTGGAATTCGAGAAGCTGCAATTTTTTATAACGGCCGGCCCCGCTACTAATTTAGCCAACTAACACTTCTTAATGGTTTCAGTAATTTTTATGATTGTGCATCAATGCATTTGTCCTAAACTGGTCGGCCGTTACTAAAAATGGCAGTAATTCGGATTCGAACAGGAACAGGTACTTGTTTCTCTATTGCAAACATTGACATATGTATTCCATCTTAACATTTTTTTCCTTTTTTTTTACATAAAATCACCCTCAGTAACTGCAATTAATGACGACCCCTCTTTTATATAATATTGGAGCCTCTTCACGCTGTACTGTACAGACGTTTCGTCGAGCATTAGGTCAACGTTTCTACCCAAATCTTCAGAGGGTAAGTAGTGCTCCTAAATAAAAACAAAAAAATGTACGAAACGCTTGTGACGTTATTATCAGATAATACTATCAAACCTCTAGCATTGCTAGAGCCAATTGAAATTTATCTTCTTTTAAATCTTGTATCTTTATTCCGTTTGTAAGAATTTGCCAAACCACCGGAGCAAAGATTCGTTCCTTTCTCACTTGATATATATGTTCTTCCTCCTCCTGATCTTGTTTGATTTCCTTTGCTGCTTCGAGTTCCTTTCTTAATCTTCTACTCATCTCTAACTATCTTGTATACTTACGGTAATTTAATTATAAATTTAAAAAATCTCAAACACCGACTTTGACACTGCAACGTTTAGAAAAGTACGTACGGAAAAATAAAATACATGGCCATCTTTCTTTATGATAGGTAGAAATTGTACGTATTTACAGTATGTTCAGTAGAAATGGACCGACACGCGTTATACATTTCTGTGCGCTTAATTTATGAAGATTAGCTGTTAGCTTACTCCGTTAGATAGGTTGTCCAACCTTAAAGAGGCGAAAAAACGATGTACAGAAAGCGCATTAGTCTAGCCAGTTATTACACAAATTCGCCAACGTGTACATTATGAGTACCTACATGTTTATTTAAGATAATAAAGTGAAAAATATATCAACTTTAATTCAACTACTTCTTCTTTTTTCCTTTGTCTTTTCCTTTGCCTTTTCCTTTGCCTTTGGCCGGCGGTTCTTCTTTTTTCGGGAGAGGTTTCTTTGGGAACGGGGGCACCACAGCGAACATAATGGACATTGTGTAGTTGGTGTCCTCTAAATATTTTATTAAATACTTGCCTTCATCGTCTTGGAAGTCGGAATAGTCAATTTCGTATAAAATCTAAAAATCAACCGAGCCTTTTTGGGAATTTTCTTTCAAATAAACAAATATTAAGCACAGGTATGCACTACCTGAAAACCTAACTTTCGCAGCAAATTCAAAATTTTATAATCAGTGACGGTGCCCAAAAACATCGGTATGTTCTTAGATTTGGCAACGTCTAAGGCGGAAAGTATCAGATCCGATCCTAGTCCTGCAAGGAATAGGAATTGCTTTTAGGATTACCGAATTNAAAGTTATAATCTATTTTTATGATAGTCATATATATATATAACTTTTTAAAACCTTCATGTGTTGCTATCAGCGATGAGTTGTTTTCCAAATGGTACAAGATTCTTTCGAGAAATGAAGTTACGGATGCGGGATTGCGACTAACTTCAATTTTTGCTAGAAAATCGTCGCAAGGGACATAATGTTCCTAAAATATTACGAAATTGCTTTCTCCTTGTGTACTTACGCGGTTAATGTACAATTTTTTAAGTCCTGCTTTTAAATTAATGCGCACAGGTAGTATGTGATATGCGCTGTTTTATTTATTTTTTTGCAAATAGTTTCAATAAATAATTAATTAAACTTTCACATACTCGAAGATAATATTAAAAAACAAATATCTTGCAAGTGTTTCGGTGTATCTTTATGAAATACCTAAAATGCTTTTCATATCAAAAAATGTGCAGATGACTTATAAACCTTAAGAAAATGTAAAGCAACAGGAAATTGTTCTTCTTGTAAGTCCCGAATCGCAATACCGTTCGACAGTCTTTGCCATAATACCGGACTTTTTTTAAGCTCTTGTTTAATATTAGTTTCTTCTATCATTTTCACAAAAATTTTGAACCTACCCTCTAATGAAACGTTAATTTCTGCCTAATGTCACATTATATTTATAACCTAACCCAAAAAATATTACCATTAATAAGGCTGCTGAGATTAATCGAAAGAAAATTTGAAGGTTAAAGGGATTTTGAAAAGTGTCCCGAAAAATTAAAATGAGGCCAAAAGCATCCATCTCATATTACATATGCATAAGATCGTGTCCAAGATATTTGTCCGCTAGACCATCCCAGTGGCCAAGATCGATAGAGCACTCCTATCGGCCCGTTGCTCCCTACTTTCCAATTTACTTTCACTCCCGTAGCTTACTAATGCTGCCGCTTTACTTGGACCACTGGACTTTCTCTGGATCTGGAGCAGAGGAAGGCGCGTGTTGGATGAAAATTCATTGGCGGAGTTTTCGGGTTGACAGTTGCCAATGAGTTAAATTATAAAAGAAAATGATTTCCATCCCCAAACGTAAGACTATCGGCACAATAGGATGTAATAACAATATCATTATAAAATATATCATCGTCTGCAATAATTTTTTGGCTCATTTCCGAAAACCTTTTCGGAATTAATAAATTATCTGCGAACGTTAAAAATAACTCTTTTATAAATAATTAAATATATGTACTTACAATAGAGGCATTTGGAATCCTCAAAAATCTTCGTTCCATTTCGCTGAATATTTACAAGTATAATCGGACTCGATAAAAACAAATATGAGCTTTTTAAACTTAAAGAGAAACTAGGACTATTATTTGATCGGATATTTTTCAAGACACTTTAGGCACCTCGATAAAAAGACGTTCAAGCTACTTTTCCGGCTTTAAATTTGTCTGATTCACTCTCTATTGCGTTAAGAAAAACTTGCGCGACGGTTTATTGTGATTTTAAAGTTTTTAATGATATGCAAAGAAGTTAGACGAGTCGACTATGATGAAAATGACCAGCGGCCTTAGAACTTGTACTTAGGGGTTGCGGGGCGGGGATGTATACTTTCCCTCTCAAAGATCAATACCATGTTTCCTCTCGTCCGGCAATGTATAGTAAGTGTTCAACAACCAACAACATATACATATGTATTATATTATAAAATAGGTACACTTACTTGTACTTCACTTGCTTATTTATAATATCTAATAATGGAAATGTGAATGAAGATTTTAAAAATTTTCTAATTATATGTACCTATATACGTATGTCTACCTACAAAGTACCTACCTATGTATGATCTCGGTATAATATATGAACATTTACTTATACATGTAAACCTATTATATGCATAGGTAAACGTACAGGTATTAATGAAAGACGGTTCTTTACAAGTAAACTTATATTTATTCCTTGAAAACTCACCATAAAAGTACTACACCTAGTAAAATTAGAAAAAAAATATTTTCAACTAAATTATAATCTTTCTTACACTAAACTCGATAGGTGGTTGAAAAAATACCGAGTGATCTAGACTCGTTTTCCGATTTATTGTTTTATCAAAACACCTTTGCACATTCATTTATAAAGTCACTTGCTATGTAGTACTAAACAGTAATAGGCTAATAAGATGAAAAGATAGAGATTTACTTAACTTGATTTTCAAATTACTTTACTTGCCTTGATTTGAAATCCAATCAAGTTCAAGAAAAACAATTGTGTACATTTCAAGAATTTGGAAAATCAAATAGTTAACCATTTTATGACATCAATCATCAATCAATGCGCCAATGTTCAAAACTTGTCATTCTTTTTCGCTTGGTTGATTGTGAATATTTTCTTAATGATGTTTGGAAAATTTACCTATTCAATCATTTCATTAGCGTCTAACTGAGTAACCTATTCTCTGTGTTTTCAAATTTTGAATCAAGTGTTTTTAAGTAATCGAACTTAAAATATGTGCAAAACACACGAAATGTATACTTTTAGAATCAATGTGTCACGAATAAAACTTTGCAGTTCGTCAAGGTAAAATTGCTATTTATGTTATTATTGAAAAATAGCTTTCCTACTGGTGTGCTAGTAGATACCTATGTTGTTGATCATGCGCCAGAACAAAATCCAAAAGAATGGAATGAAGCTTCCAATTACGTGTTATGAATGAAATAAGCGGTAATTCCATAGTTGCACTCTTTCATACGGAAAGAAGACCAGTCATCTATGGCCAAAAAGATTTTTAAATTGCATCGCTTTGTCTATTTTCGTTAATGGCATAAACGATTTTTTTGCGTTGTGCATATGACATATGAGACCACCGTGTAAATAGTTTGATTGGTTCGAAGTTAAGGTGACGTAAAGTTTTTTTGAAAAAAGCGTTGGTAGTGTTTTAGGTATTAGAGGTCACATTTTGCGCTTTCCTCTTTGTCAGCTCTAATGTAGTCCTTGTAGGCCTTAGGTATTGATTGAGTAGTAGCAACGGACGCGGACTGCTGGACACGCTTGTCCATTCTACACGCGCGTCTAAATTATGCGTGAGCGGTGTGTAAGTCCCCTGGGAGTTGAGAGAGCAGCCAAGCAGGGTTTTAAGACGGGAAATGTATACAGAGAAAGCTGCAGAGAAATTTAACTGGTTCAACGTTACTTTTCACAAAAATCGACCACTGCCTACCTACCTTTCTGTTATCTACTTACAATAAGATTAATATCTTAAACATTTACAAAAAAAAAATCATTTTAATTTAGGTAGGTACATGCTTGTAAGAATGGCATTCAAATTTTTTTTTAAAATCGGTACGAAACATCCAAACATCTGCTTTGCTTTATTATTACAATACTTTCTTTTAATAAAAATAATTTATCAACAATTCCACAACTAAAAATATAATTTCAGAAAGATAATAGCAATATTAATGCACAAATATTGTCCACATTAACATCTATATAAAATAGTAATAGATGAACGTGATCACATGATTATTAGCATTAAATAGCCCAGAGAACCATTCGACTTTTCGATCTCAATTTGATGTTAAGTTAATTACGGCCCTTTACTGATGGCTCTCGAATTATTGTTAATTCAAAAAATACGATTCTTAAATAATCTAATTATAATGCTGTAAGATGGCGCAACTATGAAGTCACATTTACGTTTTGGTCATATTAGTTGTAACTGTTTCTCATAATCAATACCAGATAGCAGAACGTACTCCTTCAAAGATTCAACAAACTTTTTTTCTTCATATACTTCAAAATAATTAAAATTCTTTACCAACATAAATAAATTAGTCCATATCTGTATAAAAGAAACTTTTTTCTTTGTTTGTCCTCGTATGTCTTCCTATGATCTATCTTGACTGTTTTTGGTTTTGTATTGGTTTTAAGTAAAAAAGTTGCATGCTTGCAATTGCTTATTTAAACAGATAAAGCGACATATCGTAGTGATTAAATTCAACAAATGTTATTCTTTGAATTAATTGAAATACCTACTTCCTTTCACACCTAATTTTAATACTAGTTCAGTTGCGATTGAATAATTGACTTTTAGAAAAGTCGTATGGTATCGTTTTTTTTTTACGAGTTATTTATTACCGTTCTTAAATACAAATACTATTTTTAATATGTCTTTAAACCAAGTAAAATATTAAACTTTAATTCATTACTGTCAATGGTGGTGGTTGTAGTGCAATAGGTAAAAAATGGCAAATTTTACAATAGAGATGTTCTTAAAAATACTATTTTTACATCATAAAGTAATAAAACAGACAAATAATATAATAATATTGACAGGTAAACTCTAGAACTCGATCCTTTGTTTTAAAATATTACTCCTGTTGGCAAAGTAAGTATTTCGGCACATTCTTACCTTTCCAAAATCTAACAAGCAACACCCGCGTACGTTACACCCCCTTAAAGACATCCTGTAGCAAGGTCATTTATTAAGGGCGAACAATACTAACCTTCTAATAAAAGTTGTCGATTCCTTCGGTTTTCTTAAGATATGTACCTTTATTAAGTTTTTGTGATAAAATTACAGTACTTTGTAGTTCAATTGTAATTGTAAAACTTAAAAATTTCGTAATCATAGCTACCTATTGAGGCACTATTTTATATGGTACTACCTAGGTGCCGCACATGAATAATAATTATTCTACGTGTAATAGGTGTATATCTTAAATCAAAAAAGCTACAACAAAAAAAGCAAGTAAGGAAACGTTCGTTTTGTTGTCAAGAAATTGCAAAATACGAATTCTAAAAGTTAAACAAATAAATTTTATATAAATTAATGAAAGTTTCTCAATAAATGCACCTCACTGAATATATAATTATTTTTAGAATAAGATAAAATGCATTACATTTTGTAAAATATATCCGGATAAAGTGCATTTCACTATGGGAATTGAAAAAAATAAAAAAGGTGAACATTTTGCAGACAACGTTTTCAAAAAGAATAGTATGAGTAGCTATTGTAAATCTCTAATTCGAAAGCTGTTTGTGCAGTTGCATAGGAGCAGCACCCCAAATTCTCTACGCACACAACCTGTGATGTCATGTCCATGTTCTGTTCCTCAGAAAACCTGTTGCAACCTTCGTCTTCATCCAATATAATAGGCACACTACAGCTTATTAGAAGAAATCCACCATGTTCTATTTTTTTAATGAAAACACTAGGATCTACTTTCTAGGCTACGAAATAATTTTAAATAAAACAAAGCATAAAACATCTTGCGCACCTTACCTACCCAATAAGACATAAGTTTATTACGATAATATTATTAACACAGACAGTGTTAGAGGTCAGTAAAAAAAGCGGGGATCTCTGCCTTGTCCACCAGCTCGTGCTATGGTCAGTTCATAAGGTCGCCCTGTCCACCACCGGTCATTATCACACCTGCGTAATCCGGTGTTACGTTACAATTCGCCATGTTCCCCTTATGTAGGGTGCCTTTTGAATTTAACCCGACGCGCGAGTAGCACGCGCTATAATTTTAAAAAGCGTTTATTTCATAATCGTTTGTTCTTTAACAGATTGATTAACTATGTAGGAAATGTACAGAGGGGCGAAGGGGACAAAATCACCCAGAAAATTAAATTTATGTTTAGTAAAAGTTCCACCGTGTTGGAATGGTAAAATGGGCTGTTTTAAATTGGTACCTCCCACCATAAATGAAGGAATTTTGTAATTGTTTTTGCTACAGTTGAGCATTAGAATTAATGAGCATCTAATGTTTTTAATTAATGATAATCTACTTTTTAATCTTTAAACTGGCATAGTATGTACCTATCTAAGAAGAAAATGTTCACGACGTTAAAATCAAAATACACTCGAAGACGTTGATCATAAAATNAAACTATTAATAAAACAAAAATTAATAAAACGTAAATATTTTTTAAAATAATTGTACCTGTGCATTTTCCTAAGGATCGTGTCATGCGGATGAATTACAATATTTATTTCCGGTTGGCGACGTTTTGTTTCATAAGGAATCTAGCGAAAACGATAAGCAAATGACCGAAGTTATGTCTAATTTATGGGTCAATTTCGCCAAAACTAGGTACGCTAAAATCTAAAGTACAATATCGTAATATACAATTCAAACAGCTTACTTTTACTTATAAGAAATCCAACACCCAAAAAATTAGAGGCGAATATCAATGAAAAATGGCTACCAGCAACATCAGAAGACATGATGGAATATTACAGCATCGAAAATGACAAAACGCTAAAGATGAAAACAAAAATGTATAACGAAAGGGTTCAATTTTGGAGGAAGAATTCCCCCTATTTGAATCTTAAAAGTTCCAGAAGTATCGACGAACTTTAACAGTGGACTGTAGGTACTTAGATACGTTAAAGAATATCGAGATGCAAAATATTTTTTCTACAATGAAAACCTGTGTATTTGTTTATAATGCGTTTGTATTGTATGTATTACAAATAGACATTATTCGGATGAAGGTGTGGTGTTATTTGAGAAGGTTATTTCTAGTGTATAGTCCCGCTTTAACAAGTTCTGCACGTTTATCCATTCTAGTTTTCTTCTTTTTTGCTTCTTCCAACTCCATTTCAATAATCCTTTCGGGAATTTTGCGTGGTTTTATGGGAGCGGGGGGTGTGTAGCAAGCCATCAATGCGATCGTGTAATTTCCTGGGCCCGGGTCACTAAAGATAAGTTCATGTTGCTCGTCCCTCCAATCGACATAGTTCACTTCTTTAATGACCTGCATTGTCAAGTGTTGGTAAAATATTTACATATTTGTAATGCTAAACTATTTTCGTTTACTTCCATTCCTAGTCTCTTGGCTAATTTTTGAAGTTTGAAGTTTGTAAATATTCCTAAAATTACCGGCATTTTCAACGACCTTGCAACATCGACGCCACATTTCATCATTGTAAAACCTAATGCTAAAATGTATTCAATTGAAACTTTAATTAAGATTTAATACACGTTTTACAAGTAGGTTTGTTTTTCCCAGTTATTCAATAAATTTCAATCGGAAGTAGCAAAAACTAGTAAAACGCACGAATAATATACCTAGGTACTTCCCCCAATTAAGTAGGCATACAACAAGTTACCTTTTTTCCTGTACGTCGGTGCAATACAAACAGCATAAAATCTCAAAAAGGCATCGACGTTAAAGTGTTCGTAAACATCTACTTTTCGGTTAATATAATTTTTGACTTGGAGACATTTCTTGAGAGATTCGCCTTCGGTTATTTGTGCTCTACTAAAAACTCTGGCAAATTCGTTTTTCTTTGCAGTCCTCAGTATTAAAAGTCCAACGACTTCTCCATCTGAAACGTTTTAATTTTGTGACTGTTGGAATTCGAGAAGCTGCAATTTTTTATAACGGCCGGCCCCGCTACTAATTTAGCCAACTAACACTTCTTAATGGTTTCAGTAATTTTTATGATTGTGCATCAATGCATTTGTCCTAAACTGGTCGGCCGTTACTAAAAATGGCAGTAATTCGGATTCGAACAGGAACAGGTACTTGTTTCTCTATTGCAAACATTGACATATGTATTCCATCTTAACATTTTTTTCCTTTTTTTTTACATAAAATCACCCTCAGTAACTGCAATTAATGACGACCCCTCTTTTATATAATATTGGAGCCTCTTCACGCTGTACTGTACAGACGTTTCGTCGAGCATTAGGTCAACGTTTCTACCCAAATCTTCAGAGGGTAAGTAGTGCTCCTAAATAAAAACAAAAAAATGTACGAAACGCTTGTGACGTTATTATCAGATAATACTATCAAACCTCTAGCATTGCTAGAGCCAATTGAAATTTATCTTCTTTTAAATCTTGTATCTTTATTCCGTTTGTAAGAATTTGCCAAACCACCGGAGCAAAGATTCGTTCCTTTCTCACTTGATATATATCTTCTTCCTCCTCCTGATCTTGTTTGATTTCCTTTGCTGCTTCGAGTTCCTTTCTTAATCTTCTACTCATCTCTAACTATCTTGTATACTTACGGTAATTTAATTATAAATTTAAAAAATCTCAAACACCGACTTTGACACTGCAACGTTTAGAAAAGTACGTACGGAAAAATAAAATACATGGCCATCTTTCTTTATGATAGGTAGAAATTGTACGTATTTACAGTATGTTCAGTAGAAATGGACCGACACGCGTTATACATTTCTGTGCGTTTAATTTATGAAGATTAGCTGTTAGCTTACTCCGTTAGATAGGTTGTCCAACCTTAAAGAGGCGAAAAAACGATGTACAGAAAGCGCATTAGTCTAGCCAGTTATTACACAAATTCGCCAACGTGTACATTATGAGTACCTACATGTTTATTTAAGATAATAAAGTGAAAAATATATCAACTTTAATTCAACTACTTCTTCTTTTTTCCTTTGTCTTTTCCTTTGCCTTTTCCTTTGCCTTTGGCCGGCGGTTCTTCTTTTTTCGGGAGAGGTTTCTTTGGGAACGGGGGCACCACAGCGAACATAATGGACATTGTGTAGTTGGTGTCCTCTAAATATTTTATTAAATACTTGCCTTCATCGTCTTGGAAGTCGGAATAGTCAATTTCGTATAAAATCTAAAAATCAACCGAGCCTTTTTGGGAATTTTCTTTCAAATAAACAAATATTAAGCACAGGTATGCACTACCTGAAAACCTAACTTTCGCAGCAAATTCAAAATTTTATAATCAGTGACGGTGCCCAAAAACATCGGTATGTTCTTAGATTTGGCAACGTCTAAGGCGGAAAGTATCAGATCCGATCCTAGTCCTGCAAGGAATAGGAATTGCTTTTAGGATTACCGAATTTGATTACCAATTACTAAGTATAGCACTTCCCTTTTTGTCTGTAATTCGGTGCAACGCAAAGGAAATACAATTTCAAAAAAATCTGACAACCGAAGTGTTCGTATATATCTACTTTTCGCAATAGCTCCGATTTAACAATGGCGTATCTTTTAAAGACGTCATCGGCGAAAATGCTCGGTCTGCTGAATGATCTTGCAAAATCCGTTTTCGGTATTGTCCTTAATATTATAATTCCAGCAATTTCTCCTGTCACTTAAAAATTAATTATGATAAAAATGATGCAAGTTTACATAATCTATTTTTATGATAGTCATATATATATATAACTTTTTAAAACCTTCATGTGTTGCTATCAGCGATGAGTTGTTTTCCAAATGGTACAAGATTCTTTCGAGAAATGAAGTTACGGATGCGGGATTGCGACTAACTTCAATTTTTGCTAGAAAATCGTCGCAAGGGACATAATGTTCCTAAAATATTACGAAATTGCTTTCTCCTTGTGTACTTACGCGGTTAATGTACAATTTTTTAAGTCCTGCTTTTAAATTAATGCGCACAGGTAGTATGTGATATGCGCTGTTTTATTTATTTTTTTGCAAATAGTTTCAATAAATAATTAATTAAACTTTCACATACTCGAAGATAATATTAAAAAACAAATATCTTGCAAGTGTTTCGGTGTATCTTTATGAAATACCTAAAATGCTTTTCATATCAAAAAATGTGCAGATGACTTATAAACCTTAAGAAAATGTAAAGCAACAGGAAATTGTTCTTCTTGTAAGTCCCGAATCGCAATACCGTTCGACAGTCTTTGCCATAATACCGGACTTTTTTTAAGCTCTTGTTTAATATTAGTTTCTTCTATCATTTTCACAAAAATTTTGAACCTACCCTCTAATGAAACGTTAATTTCTGCCTAATGTCTCATTATATTTATAACCTAACCCAAAAAATATTACCATTAATAAGGCTGCTGAGATTAATCGAAAGAAAATTTGAAGGTTAAAGGGATTTTGAAAAGTGTCCCGAAAAATTAAAATGAGGCCAAAAGCATCCATCTCATATTACATATGCATAAGATCGTGTCCAAGATATTTGTCCGCTAGACCATCCCAGTGGCCAAGATCGATAGAGCACTCCTATCGGCCCGTTGCTCCCTACTTTCCAATTTACTTTCACTCCCGTAGCTTACTAATGCTGCCGCTTTACTTGGACCACTGGACTTTCTCTGGATCTGGAGCAGAGGAAGGCGCGTGTTGGATGAAAATTCATTGGCGGAGTTTTCGGGTTGACAGTTGCCAATGAGTTAAATTATAAAAGAAAATGATTTCCATCCCCAAACGTAAGACTATCGGCACAATAGGATGTAATAACAATATCATTATAAAATATATCATCGTCTGCAATAATTTTTTGGCTCATTTCCGAAAACCTTTTCGGAATTAATAAATTATCTGCGAACGTTAAAAATAACTCTTTTATAAATAATTAAATATATGTACTTACAATAGAGGCATTTGGAATCCTCAAAAATCTTCGTTCCATTTCGCTGAATATTTACAAGTATAATCGGACTCGATAAAAACAAATATGAGCTTTTTAAACTTAAAGAGAAACTAGGACTATTATTTGATCGGATATTTTTCAAGACACTTTAGGCACCTCGATAAAAAGACGTTCAAGCTACTTTTCCGGCTTTAAATTTGTCTGATTCACTCTCTATTGCGTTAAGAAAAACTTGCGCGACGGTTTATTGTGATTTTAAAGTTTTTAATGATATGCAAAGAAGTTAGACGAGTCGACTATGATGAAAATGACCAGCGGCCTTAGAACTTGTACTTAGGGGTTGCGGGGCGGGGATGTATACTTTCCCTCTCAAAGATCAATACCATGTTTCCTCTCGTCCGGCAATGTATAGTAAGTGTTCAACAACCAACAACATATACATATGTATTATATTATAAAATAGGTACACTTACTTGTACTTCACTTGCTTATTTATAATATCTAATAATGGAAATGTGAATGAAGATTTTAAAAATTTTCTAATTATATGTACCTATATACGTATGTCTACCTACAAAGTACCTACCTATGTATGATCTCGGTATAATATATGAACATTTACTTATACATGTAAACCTATTATATGCATAGGTAAACGTACAGGTATTAATGAAAGACGGTTCTTTACAAGTAAACTTATATTTATTCCTTGAAAACTCACCATAAAAGTACTACACCTAGTAAAATTAGAAAAAAAATATTTTCAACTAAATTATAATCTTTCTTACACTAAACTCGATAGGTGGTTGAAAAAATACCGAGTGATCTAGACTCGTTTTCCGATTTATTGTTTTATCAAAACACCTTTGCACATTCATTTATAAAGTCACTTGCTATGTAGTACTAAACAGTAATAGGCTAATAAGATGAAAAGATAGAGATTTACTTAACTTGATTTTCAAATTACTTTACTTGCCTTGATTTGAAATCCAATCAAGTTCAAGAAAAACAATTGTGTACATTTCAAGAATTTGGAAAATCAAATAGTTAACCATTTTATGACATCAATCATCAATCAATGCGCCAATGTTCAAAACTTGTCATTCTTTTTCGCTTGGTTGATTGTGAATATTTTCTTAATGATGTTTGGAAAATTTACCTATTCAATCATTTCATTAGCGTCTAACTGAGTAACCTATTCTCTGTGTTTTCAAATTTTGAATCAAGTGTTTTTAAGTAATCGAACTTAAAATATGTGCAAAACACACGAAATGTATACTTTTAGAATCAATGTGTCACGAATAAAACTTTGCAGTTCGTCAAGGTAAAATTGCTATTTATGTTATTATTGAAAAATAGCTTTCCTACTGGTGTGCTAGTAGATACCTATGTTGTTGATCATGCGCCAGAACAAAATCCAAAAGAATGGAATGAAGCTTCCAATTACGTGTTATGAATGAAATAAGCGGTAATTCCATAGTTGCACTCTTTCATACGGAAAGAAGACCAGTCATCTATGGCCAAAAAGATTTTTAAATTGCATCGCTTTGTCTATTTTCGTTAATGGCATAAACGATTTTTTTGCGTTGTGCATATGACATATGAGACCACCGTGTAAATAGTTTGATTGGTTCGAAGTTAAGGTGACGTAAAGTTTTTTTGAAAAAAGCGTTGGTAGTGTTTTAGGTATTAGAGGTCACATTTTGCGCTTTCCTCTTTGTCAGCTCTAATGTAGTCCTTGTAGGCCTTAGGTATTGATTGAGTAGTAGCAACGGACGCGGACTGCTGGACACGCTTGTCCATTCTACACGCGCGTCTAAATTATGCGTGAGCGGTGTGTAAGTCCCCTGGGAGTTGAGAGAGCAGCCAAGCAGGGTTTTAAGACGGGAAATGTATACAGAGAAAGCTGCAGAGAAATTTAACTGGTTCAACGTTACTTTTCACAAAAATCGACCACTGCCTACCTACCTTTCTGTTATCTACTTACAATAAGATTAATATCTTAAACATTTACAAAAAAAAAATCATTTTAATTTAGGTAGGTACATGCTTGTAAGAATGGCATTCAAATTTTTTTTTAAAATCGGTACGAAACATCCAAACATCTGCTTTGCTTTATTATTACAATACTTTCTTTTAATAAAAATAATTTATCAACAATTCCACAACTAAAAATATAATTTCAGAAAGATAATAGCAATATTAATGCACAAATATTGTCCACATTAACATCTATATAAAATAGTAATAGATGAACGTGATCACATGATTATTAGCATTAAATAGCCCAGAGAACCATTCGACTTTTCGATCTCAATTTGATGTTAAGTTAATTACGGCCCTTTACTGATGGCTCTCGAATTATTGTTAATTCAAAAAATACGATTCTTAAATAATCTAATTATAATGCTGTAAGATGGCGCAACTATGAAGTCACATTTACGTTTTGGTCATATTAGTTGTAACTGTTTCTCATAATCAATACCAGATAGCAGAACGTACTCCTTCAAAGATTCAACAAACTTTTTTTCTTCATATACTTCAAAATAATTAAAATTCTTTACCAACATAAATAAATTAGTCCATATCTGTATAAAAGAAACTTTTTTCTTTGTTTGTCCTCGTATGTCTTCCTATGATCTATCTTGACTGTTTTTGGTTTTGTATTGGTTTTAAGTAAAAAAGTTGCATGCTTGCAATTGCTTATTTAAACAGATAAAGCGACATATCGTAGTGATTAAATTCAACAAATGTTATTCTTTGAATTAATTGAAATACCTACTTCCTTTCACACCTAATTTTAATACTAGTTCAGTTGCGATTGAATAATTGACTTTTAGAAAAGTCGTATGGTATCGTTTTTTTTTTACGAGTTATTTATTACCGTTCTTAAATACAAATACTATTTTTAATATGTCTTTAAACCAAGTAAAATATTAAACTTTAATTCATTACTGTCAATGGTGGTGGTTGTAGTGCAATAGGTAAAAAATGGCAAATTTTACAATAGAGATGTTCTTAAAAATACTATTTTTACATCATAAAGTAATAAAACAGACAAATAATATAATAATATTGACAGGTAAACTCTAGAACTCGATCCTTTGTTTTAAAATATTACTCCTGTTGGCAAAGTAAGTATTTCGGCACATTCTTACCTTTCCAAAATCTAACAAGCAACACCCGCGTACGTTACACCCCCTTAAAGACATCCTGTAGCAAGGTCATTTATTAAGGGCGAACAATACTAACCTTCTAATAAAAGTTGTCGATTCCTTCGGTTTTCTTAAGATATGTACCTTTATTAAGTTTTTGTGATAAAATTACAGTACTTTGTAGTTCAATTGTAATTGTAAAACTTAAAAATTTCGTAATCATAGCTACCTATTGAGGCACTATTTTATATGGTACTACCTAGGTGCCGCACATGAATAATAATTATTCTACGTGTAATAGGTGTATATCTTAAATCAAAAAAGCTACAACAAAAAAAGCAAGTAAGGAAACGTTCGTTTTGTTGTCAAGAAATTGCAAAATACGAATTCTAAAAGTTAAACAAATAAATTTTATATAAATTAATGAAAGTTTCTCAATAAATGCACCTCACTGAATATATAATTATTTTTAGAATAAGATAAAATGCATTACATTTTGTAAAATATATCCGGATAAAGTGCATTTCACTATGGGAATTGAAAAAAATAAAAAAGGTGAACATTTTGCAGACAACGTTTTCAAAAAGAATAGTATGAGTAGCTATTGTAAATCTCTAATTCGAAAGCTGTTTGTGCAGTTGCATAGGAGCAGCACCCCAAATTCTCTACGCACACAACCTGTGATGTCATGTCCATGTTCTGTTCCTCAGAAAACCTGTTGCAACCTTCGTCTTCATCCAATATAATAGGCACACTACAGCTTATTAGAAGAAATCCACCATGTTCTATTTTTTTAATGAAAACACTAGGATCTACTTTCTAGGCTACGAAATAATTTTAAATAAAACAAAGCATAAAACATCTTGCGCACCTTACCTACCCAATAAGACATAAGTTTATTACGATAATATTATTAACACAGACAGTGTTAGAGGTCAGTAAAAAAAGCGGGGATCTCTGCCTTGTCCACCAGCTCGTGCTATGGTCAGTTCATAAGGTCGCCCTGTCCACCACCGGTCATTATCACACCTGCGTAATCCGGTGTTACGTTACAATTCGCCATGTTCCCCTTATGTAGGGTGCCTTTTGAATTTAACCCGACGCGCGAGTAGCACGCGCTATAATTTTAAAAAGCGTTTATTTCATAATCGTTTGTTCTTTAACAGATTGATTAACTATGTAGGAAATGTACAGAGGGGCGAAGGGGACAAAATCACCCAGAAAATTAAATTTATGTTTAGTAAAAGTTCCACCGTGTTGGAATGGTAAAATGGGCTGTTTTAAATTGGTACCTCCCACCATAAATGAAGGAATTTTGTAATTGTTTTTGCTACAGTTGAGCATTAGAATTAATGAGCATCTAATGTTTTTAATTAATGATAATCTACTTTTTAATCTTTAAACTGGCATAGTATGTACCTATCTAAGAAGAAAATGTTCACGACGTTAAAATCAAAATACACTCGAAGACGTTGATCATAAAATTAATTTTCCCTGATGGATACTCTCGACAAAAGCTGAAATGTTTATTAGGTAGGTGTATCTGTATAAAGCATATTTAAAAAAATTTTTCATCGATAGGTGAGAACCACAAATAACATCGCCGTCAGTGGTTGGTGGTTGTGTTGATTCGAACAAACAAGTGAACATCTGCTCTGCGTGACTTGCAGTACCTTACCGTCTGTCGTCGTCGTTCTCTTAATTTTTCTTTCTTGCTCTCGTTGTTCGTGAGCAATTGTATAAGAGCCGATCTTTGAGAGTTGACAAAACACCCTGGCGCATTTTCAAGAACAAAACCTCCTGTACTACTTGAGCTCGTTCCATTCATGTTCCGCAACTTTTTATTTTTCCTACCGGAAATATTATTGCGTAGGTAGGTACCTACCACTACAACTTGTGTGTGCGTTGATACAAAGGGTGTCTGCTCTGTTCCAAAAAAACAGGTGCTTTACTAAATACATTGTACAAGTTTCATCACCTGATACCTACAGAAACTAGGTACTTCTCCGTTTGTTTTTTAATATGTAATTGGTATTTTATTTCTTATCTTACGTTTGCATCTGAGAAATTGAAAGGACCGTTAATAAACGCACCTATTATTATTAAGTATTAGAGTACGTTATTCTAAAATTGAACTCATTACTTTTTTTAAAATATTTGATATTAAGTTGTGTTTCGCACTTTTTTTTATTGAAGGCGACTCTATCCTGCGCTATCCTCTGGCTTTTTATCCCTGACTTATGTGACTTCCTAGATACCTAAAATCAGCCACTTCTAATATTTCATTTCCTATTTCGCTCTTTCCCTATTTTTTCTTCCCTTGCATATCAGTATTTTTGTTTTACTTTTATTTATTTTCATACAATACTGTTTTGTTAATACCGCATCCATTTTATTTAAAGCTATGTCTAACTTCTTCTTGCTATGTAGATGCTAAACTGCTATATCATCTGCACATCTAAGCATACTAATCTTTTGCCCCTGAATATTTAAACCCTTCCGTCTTTAATGAAGTTGATGGCATCTTCGATGTATGAAAAATATTCAAATTTGTTTATGAAATGTAATCTGTAGTGAACCATTGTTTTCGTTCATTCAATTGTTTCTCGATGGAGCGGTTTTTCGTTTTTCTAACGCCTGATCGCACCGGAGACAGCAAACTCCAGGTGCGCTCATCTTATAATAGTGTAAAGTAAATACATTTATTCTCGGATAAAGTACCTTCGTTCCCAGGCTTTTATATACTTATATGTCCCTACATCAGCTGTTACATTCTGTTAGATTTGAGAACCTTTCATTATTATACATTATTATTGAGCTGCATGATGATTTATGTCAGGAGTAGATAATATTCGATTGCCGTTTTGTAAAAATAACGATTCTCGAGCAAGAATCGGCAAAAATCGTAAATTACAATAGGTACAATTTACAAAAAATTAAAATTAAGTAAGTTAGGTACTTATGAAATAACTTCTACGATTACTTATCTAATCATTAATTTTCAAAAAATTACTCGGTGTAAGGGATTTATTACCGTTAATTTTCAATATTTTGTGGCAGTTTTCATTATACCCAATAGTTCAGTTGTTAAAAACAGAATGATTATTGTGGCTTTAGTTATCTCCGAATCTTATTTCCAATCACGTCCGTTTTATGTAGGTAGGTGCTGCTGATACGTTAAGATGTGAAAAATTTTCTCATCTTATCGTTAGTGCTAGTCAAAGACAGGCAGACGTTTGCCGGTTTCAGCTGCTGTGGCTTACAAACATCTGACTATCCATCCAACCCCTTTTCGTTCCCACGATCAACCCTTGTAGGTATATCCTCTTCACCAATTTCTATGCAACAGTTATCTGCGGCAGTTTTTGCACTTCCGTATGAGAAAACACGTTCTTATTAAAAAAATATAAACAACTTAACACCCAAGTTTTTACCCGTTCGTTCACTCTTGTGATCTTACTATATTTTGCTTTTTATTAATGCATTACCAAATTTGTGACTTTATTTTTCGTTTATTTTCGGTCAGTTTAACGTTTTGCTTTCTTGTGTAATATAACGAGTATGTAAAAAAAATTCATTTGTTAAAAAATATGCTTCGCCTACATGTCTAAATATTCGTGACCATTAAAAAACGATTTTATTTATTTCGCAAAAATAATAAATTAACATTTTTCAATGTCATATTCTCGATTCTTCAGGAAATTAAAGTGACTCATTTCATTCCAAACACATACCTATTTACTTACCTATTGGTGCCAGCTTCTCACAGGTTTTTCTCAGAATTAACGGCTGGATCATCTCCAGATACAACGGACTTTTGAATTTTTGTTAAGTACAATAGATTTAGAAAAGTAATACGTTTACATAAATTTAATAATTAACATTTCAGTCACAGAAATAATAAAATAAAAAAGGACTCACCCCAATTAACCACAGAACTAGAAATAGTAAATATTACATCCACCGAAAACATTAAAATCTAATCTTCATTTATTGTACCTCTTGTCTAGACAATTAATAAAATAGTGCTTCATTTTAGCTTATCAAGTAAAAAATGTTTTACTGTTTACTTACCTAACAATAAGTGAGAATTAATTTTATTTAAAGTAGTAAATAATAACACGTTTTAACATGTTTTAATACTGCTTACCGGGCAATCAACTAGATTAAAATTCTTTTTTAAATTTATAAATTACTATAGATATAGATAGGTGATAGGCCAGATACGATATTTTTGAGTGATCACTAAATACGTATAATGGATAAGTACCTATTGAGAAATTTTCTTTTTTTTCTTCAAATGGATTAAAGTTAAAAGATAGAAACGAAGGACAAGATGTAATTATTACCATTAAAAAGTAAAATGGAAATTGATGTAACGTGCGATATTACTTAGGTACCACTATAAAAAACCGATTAAAACCTAAAAAATTTGAATAGGTGCATTAGAAAAATGTAAAAATAACTTAAAACCACCCGTATCCATTAATAATGAGCATTTATTTAAGAAACTATCATTGGTTGAAATAACACTTTAATAAAAACTTAACTTCTACAGTAAGGAGCGCTGCAATGTAACATACATAATACATACAATAATATAAAAAGAAAGCAAAAAAAAAGAGGGGGAAAGAACGGTTTTTTCTGTCGTATTACTATCAGTCTTAACAAATAATACCCATAAATATCATTTTCCTTTTTTTCCATTTCACTTTACTTATTAATTCTTACACACGTAATAAGTATAGGTAAAAATTAACAGCAGCAAGTAAGAAATCGGACGTTAACGAACAGATTAATAATAATAATTAAAAACAAACATAACTTAAAAGTATGCAGTTTAAAACGTAACGATTCACATTCAACATTTGGTAACTATTACATTACAATTAAAAATTAATTATGATAAAAATGATGCAAGTTTACATAATCTATTTTTATGATAGTCATATATATATATAACTTTTTAAAACCTTCATGTGTTGCTATCAGCGATGAGTTGTTTTCCAAATGGTACAAGATTCTTTCGAGAAATGAAGTTACGGATGCGGGATTGCGACTAACTTCAATTTTTGCTAGAAAATCGTCGCAAGGGACATAATGTTCCTAAAATATTACGAAATTGCTTTCTCCTTGTGTACTTACGCGGTTAATGTACAATTTTTTAAGTCCTGCTTTTAAATTAATGCGCACAGGTAGTATGTGATATGCGCTGTTTTATTTATTTTTTTGCAAATAGTTTCAATAAATAATTAATTAAACTTTCACATACTCGAAGATAATATTAAAAAACAAATATCTTGCAAGTGTTTCGGTGTATCTTTATGAAATACCTAAAATGCTTTTCATATCAAAAAATGTGCAGATGACTTATAAACCTTAAGAAAATGTAAAGCAACAGGAAATTGTTCTTCTTGTAAGTCCCGAATCGCAATACCGTTCGACAGTCTTTGCCATAATACCGGACTTTTTTTAAGCTCTTGTTTAATATTAGTTTCTTCTATCATTTTCACAAAAATTTTGAACCTACCCTCTAATGAAACGTTAATTTCTGCCTAATGTCACATTATATTTATAACCTAACCCAAAAAATATTACCATTAATAAGGCTGCTGAGATTAATCGAAAGAAAATTTGAAGGTTAAAGGGATTTTGAAAAGTGTCCCGAAAAATTAAAATGAGGCCAAAAGCATCCATCTCATATTACATATGCATAAGATCGTGTCCAAGATATTTGTCCGCTAGACCATCCCAGTGGCCAAGATCGATAGAGCACTCCTATCGGCCCGTTGCTCCCTACTTTCCAATTTACTTTCACTCCCGTAGCTTACTAATGCTGCCGCTTTACTTGGACCACTGGACTTTCTCTGGATCTGGAGCAGAGGAAGGCGCGTGTTGGATGAAAATTCATTGGCGGAGTTTTCGGGTTGACAGTTGCCAATGAGTTAAATTATAAAAGAAAATGATTTCCATCCCCAAACGTAAGACTATCGGCACAATAGGATGTAATAACAATATCATTATAAAATATATCATCGTCTGCAATAATTTTTTGGCTCATTTCCGAAAACCTTTTCGGAATTAATAAATTATCTGCGAACGTTAAAAATAACTCTTTTATAAATAATTAAATATATGTACTTACAATAGAGGCATTTGGAATCCTCAAAAATCTTCGTTCCATTTCGCTGAATATTTACAAGTATAATCGGACTCGATAAAAACAAATATGAGCTTTTTAAACTTAAAGAGAAACTAGGACTATTATTTGATCGGATATTTTTCAAGACACTTTAGGCACCTCGATAAAAAGACGTTCAAGCTACTTTTCCGGCTTTAAATTTGTCTGATTCACTCTCTATTGCGTTAAGAAAAACTTGCGCGACGGTTTATTGTGATTTTAAAGTTTTTAATGATATGCAAAGAAGTTAGACGAGTCGACTATGATGAAAATGACCAGCGGCCTTAGAACTTGTACTTAGGGGTTGCGGGGCGGGGATGTATACTTTCCCTCTCAAAGATCAATACCATGTTTCCTCTCGTCCGGCAATGTATAGTAAGTGTTCAACAACCAACAACATATACATATGTATTATATTATAAAATAGGTACACTTACTTGTACTTCACTTGCTTATTTATAATATCTAATAATGGAAATGTGAATGAAGATTTTAAAAATTTTCTAATTATATGTACCTATATACGTATGTCTACCTACAAAGTACCTACCTATGTATGATCTCGGTATAATATATGAACATTTACTTATACATGTAAACCTATTATATGCATAGGTAAACGTACAGGTATTAATGAAAGACGGTTCTTTACAAGTAAACTTATATTTATTCCTTGAAAACTCACCATAAAAGTACTACACCTAGTAAAATTAGAAAAAAAATATTTTCAACTAAATTATAATCNCTAAATATGTATACGGAACATCGGCAACGGCCATTCAATGAGACACCCCATATATACATAAATTAGCCTTATTTATAGTACATACCTATATAAAATTCTACCTATGAGGTACTTTATTAACTGAGACAATGAGGTATTGCTGTTTTACATATTATAGATATACATAGGTATTGTTTTCGTAGAAACCAAGTTAAATTGAGCAACATCATCTGACCCATTCGTTCTGTACAAATAAACTAAATGCAAGATCTCAAAACACAGTGCCTAGTCAAAGTTAAAACTTAACAATTTACGTACAACTGCTTCTTGTTAATTATGTAGGTAACGGAAAATTTCAAAGCCGACAGGTTTTCCTTTTCATTACCGTCATGATATACCGATATGCATTGTTTTGTTTTTCGTTCTGTTGTAGTTTATCGAACAGTAGCTACCTTGGAAGCGGGTCTTCTGCTGTGGGTATCGCAGTGCTTTAGCATGTGATCTTTTCGGATAAATCCTTTGCCGCATGTGTCACAGGCGAAGGGTTTTTGGCCGGTGTGCAAACACATGTGACGTCTCAGGTCCGTTTTGTGATTGAACTGTTTCGGACACAGGTCGCATTTGTAAGGTTTGTCGCCGGCGTGTTTCGTCGAATGATTTTGGTACTGTTTTTCGCACGAAAACCTCTTGCCGCAACGTGTACATTTGAACGGTTTGTCGCCACTGTGGAAGGTTTTGTTGTGTTGCGTCAAATAACACGCCCTGTTGAACATCTTATCGCAATCGAAGCATTTGTGCAACACTCCAGATTGTTTCGATTGAACAGTTGAAGTTATCAAAGGACTGCTCGTGGTGTCCTCGTAATCCAATTTGACCCGCTTCTGTTTCGGAGACGGCGCTCTGGAAGGTTCCAATTCCGTTTTCATATTTTCCAGCAAGTGGATCTTGGAATCGGTCTCTTCCGGAATGCTTTGAATGTGAACCGAGTTGTTGTTATGATTCGGAGGAGAATACGGAACGTCCTCTGGTAGACTAGCCTTGAGATCTGGAGATATTTGGTCTTCAAAAATTGGTCGACAAGCGGTTATCAAAGTCCTCATGTTATCACCGTTCAATGTGTTGTTGTATGGGTCGTGGTAGAAAGTGGCGGTGGCGGTCGCATAAGGGCCCGTTGCCGGACCCATGCCCCCCACGTTAGCCGCTCCGTATCCCAAAAGCAACCCGAATCTGTGCGCCTGGATCTGCGCAAAACTGGGTAACGGTTGAGAGTCCGTAGCCATCATGAGCTCACCAGTAGTACTGTGACTGCTGGTAGCCGTAACTTGCATAACGTGGGGGGCCGACCCGTTTGGGTACATCTGAAAAGTATTGTCCATGGATTGCATCATGTGGTGCGAAGGAGACGCCATGTACTGATGAATCGGACTGGTAAACGGGCTGCTGGGAGTAGAAGGAAGCGAAAGCAGGCCCCTCGTATCGAGGTTGGAAATAGCAGAGGGACCTGCCTCCCCGTTTGGGGGACTCGTACTTGACAAATTTGATATGCTACTGTTCGATAACGAATTGTGATTCGATAGTGTATTAATAGGTGATTGCATACCAGGATTGTGCAGAGACGATCGTTCGTACGGATTTCCAGGGGACTGCTGCAGAATGCTAGGGATCGACGGCGGCCTTTCGAAACTCCTATCCTCGCTCCTCTGGTCGTCCATCGGATCCGGCGACTGGTCGTCGTTCCTGTTGATGGCGTCCCTTGCCGGATGATGATGGGCACTGATCGGTAAAGTGGCCGGATCCGGCTGTCCGCTCGACTTTACCGCGTTCTTGTGGAGAGTCGTGTTGTAATGGCGTTTGAGATGACCGGAACTGGTGAACCATTTGTTGCAGGCCGTGCAGTTGTACGTTTTTGGTCTTCTGGCTTCGTTAGACTTCCAGTTGGCTCCCTTGGTTTGTACGGGAGCGCTGGCAACGGTAGGAGGCGTAGGTATTTGACTGCTGGATATTACGGGGCCCGAAGGTGTAGGTGCCATGTGTTCGAATGGTCTATAGGTTTGTTGCGTATTGAGATTGCCACTTCGACTTCCGTCTTCTGTCGTCGTCGTTACCCCGGCCGGCATGTATTCGTTCATGCCAGCCATTTGTTGGGCTCTGAATAACTTCTGGTCGGGCGGTGCCATTCCATTTTGTTGGTATGCCTTGCTTTGGTCTGCGCCGTCAACAAACGGATTTTGGCGCACATGGTGATGGTTCCACGAAGACAACATTGTACTGACAGAATGGGGATTGTGGACGTTATCTTCGCCGTTATTTTGCTGTTGTTTGTCCTCTTCCGGAAAGACCTGGTGAACTTTGTGGGAATCCAAGTCTAAGATTTCGCTTTGCGAATCGGTCTCCGACTTAATTTGTTGTTGGTGATGATGATGTTGATGATGGTTACCGAACATGAATTGACGATTTGGTTGATAAGATTGCAAGTGAGTAGACGGAGTCGGCGGATGCGAGACGTTTAAGTGTTCAATCAGTTGCGAAGCGGATTCGCAAACGTAGCCGCACTTATCGCATTGTTTTGGACTGGGAGATGGCGTAGGCTGAGGCGGATAAACAGGACTAGAAGACGACACTTGTGCCTGGGAATTTCGCTCGTAAACTTGTTGGTGGTAAGGATGGTAACGATAAGACGATTGATTGGGTAGCTTGTGAACGGAATAATCCTGAGAATAATTGTGTTGTTGCATTTGCGAACTTTCCATGAAATACTGGCTGTCGTGGTAGTTTTGATGATATGACTGTTGCTGTTGGAAGTTATTCGGCGAACTTGGTTCGGTTTTGATAGACTGATAACTTTGAAAACCGGGAGAGAAGGAGTTCTCGTGGTTCTGGTAGGGCGAGGAGGCGCTGTTGTAACTTTGAGGAGTTGGCGGATGACCAAGGATGATTTCGGGACTGGCCCTACTATTGTTTTTGAACATTGCATCGGAACTGTCTGCCGCGGCAGAAATAGTATTTGTACCGACAAACTCACGTTTTATACAGAGCGCCTTGCTGTTTGCCGATGTGGTATTGTTATTGGTCTCTTCCGAATGCGAAGCTCCCTGGGTAGCCCATTTGTTGAGCAGGTTCTCCTTGTGGTATTGAAGATGAACCTCGAGCGATTCGGCAGAATTCAGAAACAATCCGCATTCCTTACAGTGATGAGGACTGCCGGTGGTTTGAAAATGTTGTTGTTTCTGCTGCTGCTGCTGCTGTTGCTGGATTTGCGCTTGCGTAGCGGCACTGCTATTCGTAGCCATCGGAGAAAAATTTGAGTTTTCCGCGAAAACAAAAGACACAATAACTTTCGAACTTAAAAAATAACTTCCACTCGCTTCTTATCATAACATGCTAATAGTTACGAGTCCCGTTCGCAATACAACGATGCCCTTCGTGAGCTCAATACGACGACAAGGGAAAACGATCATCAGAGTTAATAACATCGAACAAAACAAAAACTGAAAAGCAAACTTTGAAACACTCGTTTTGTTTAGCCCATTATTATGTATGATTATTATTGGATAATCGACTGAAACGTCCGTGATTGTTTAACCGGTCATTGTTATTAAACTATTGTCTTTTTAATGTTTTCTAATTGCAGTCACTTGATAAACAAACAATTATGCACTGAAACGATACTTCAAACGAAATATTAGATTGAAATTTTTGGCAGAAGACCACGATCGCTTTGCCGCTCGTTCACCGACTGGGCCTTCTCTTGAATTCGGTGGTCCACTCCGTGCTGCGTGTTTCGCAAGTCGCATAGGCCAGTTCTCCGAGATTCGACCAATGACGTGGTTCCTTTTAATGCGTTAGGGGTTGGTTGGGGTAGTAAGATGCTGCATTTTTAAGTCGTCTTGTTTGGATTATGATTTTAGCTAAGTCCCTCCACCCCCTCCGCACCTATTGTTTATTTCTTTTACACAAAACAGCATCATCGTCCAAATAAAAAAAGATGTAAATACTTACCAAGGTACTTAGAAAACGCTTTAATTTCCTTTAAACTAAACCGCTAAATCGGTTCCCTCCAAAAAGCTTACTTTTGATTCTTCTATGAATTTGATCACTCGGTTCGCGGAAACTTTTCCGGTTTCAAATATGTTTTATCTAGCGGTCGGAATTGACAACGTTACCCTCATTACTTCCTTGTAGGAAAAGCGATTTATTAATCGCCTTTCTTATGGAAGAAAATCGAAAAGTTATCCCGCGTACGGAGATTGAGATTTAAACCGTTGTTTTCGCAATATCCCAAATGCCACCAGTAAAAAAACTTGCAGGTAATACATAATGCAGAAAGATTCGATTAATGTAAATAAAGTTGAGAAAGGACAAGGACATTGGCAATGAAACACTAATTCGATCCATGCTGTTTCTTTAAATTGATCAATTTGAATTCATTTCGCATTTGGTTGCTAACTAGCGCAAAAATAAAGCGACTATCTTAGCTACTGCCTACATTAGGTACAGTTTGTACTACCTCATGGTACGATGGAATTGTTACCTTTTTATAAATAAACAAAATTAAAACAAGCGCGGCACAAATTAGCAATTCTTACCTATATTATTTCAACAGTCCAACGAAACGTCAACTAATTAATAATAGTAATGAAAAAGACCGGTTTCTTATAAATGCATCTGGACTATGGTTTCTGTTTTTTTTTTTTCGCGAGATGATGCATTTATGCTTGTTTAATGAAGTAAGTAAAGGTAAATGTACCTTTGTCCTTGCCGAATTCTCGATGTCCAGGCTAGTTATTAGTAGATATTATATAAAAACAATCTAGACGTGTTCACCTACATTAATTGGTTTATGATTTTCTAAATAGGAAGGTAATTAGTGTCTAAACATTGTTCGGAGCTTCTTTTCTTGTGAACTAACAAGGCAAAATAAAATTAAGAAAAATTATTTTCCAAATAGTTGACTGATCTGATAGACTTCAGTAATTTTTTACTTTTATTACCTAAATAAAGCACTAAAATTCGAAATTCCCCATAAAAACGTTTAAAAAGCCTAAAACGTGTTTTGGCATCCAAGGTGTCATAGGTACTCAGATCAGTTGTGTACTGACCTAAGACCTTACATTATTTCGTCGCTCCAATCGAATTTTTATACCTACAACCTATAAGGTGGTACAATCAAATAGGTAGCTGTGACTGCGTCTCTGTAAATTGTAGTCTCATTGTCAATTTGGCATCAACTTTATTTTTCGTGATGAATTAAATAAGTATAATGTGAAAACGAGACATAATAATATGGTCCAACCTGGTACATATACCTGTATTCGTATAAGTTAATGGTTCCCTAAAGCAATTTAAAATTCGGCTGCTGCATTTCAAGGCCTCGAAGAATTCAGGGTCAAACACTACTCGGTGTTGCTCACCTATAATATGTATGTTACCTACATATGTATATACCCCCGCTACGTGACAAGACACAAAGAAATGAAATAATTGTTTTTTGCTAAAACAATTCATCTACATATAATTTGTAATGGAACAGGGTAGGTAATTGTAATACTTTACGAGGATTGCGCGTTCCCTTTTAGGTTTACTCTCAATTTACAATATACCTATAATCTATCTAATTAACGCATTATGTTTTGTTTTCGACACTGTTATTTATATATATATATACATATATATGCATATATAGGTGGGTACCGTTTATTATTATTATTATTATTATCAATCATCAATATTCTCCCATTTACTTTAATAAACTGTCGAAAATAATCGAAAGAAGATTTCAGCGAAATAGGTATCATGCAACAATTTTTACTTGTTCTTATTGTTGAGGGTCGTTTACCCTCTTTCTTCTCCTTTAGTATCCGCTGTCCTAAAGCAGCGGGGTTCTACCCGATAACTTTCAACTGAACTATTAGAGAGCGGCAAAGATAAAAGCTAACAACAGGTTTTCTCTATAACTGTTAACATTCTTCTTCCATCCGTCTTTAAGTTTGAAGCCTATTTTATTGGTTGAAAGGAATGAAACTTTATAATATGTACTTACTTAGCTTAATAACGCACACAATGAACAAAAATTAAATTTTATTATCTTGCCCCGAGATACTGAAGCTGTTTGTAACACCAATAGTGTACGTACCCAGTAGAGGGCAGGCATTAAGGGGTACCAATTTTTGTTGTAGGTAGGTACTTATATTCCATTTCGAATTCCATCAAAAAAAATGTTTATCCTCGTAAATAAATATTCAAGCATCGTCTTCAATTCCCTCGTCCTATTGTAGTATATGTATCTTAGGTAGTTAATTTTAATATTACTCGCTTTTGAAAGTTCGCAAAGTTGATTTACGATTAATCGTGAGCTTATTGGTAGTTTTCGTAAGTAGGTAAATACATATTAGGAATACATAGCATTTTTCTCCCGAAGTATTATCCGTATTTGCCGCTTGTCCAAAATAAATGTAGCTTGCCGGATAAAATATCTATACATCATATAGGTACTCTTCTAATAATAATACACGAATTTCTTTATCTCTCGCCGTTCATTTTCCGCTCATTCCGCGCAGTAGAAAACACGAAACCGGAGCTCAACGAAAAGTTTTGTGCATAGGTCAGGGCTAAGAATCTCTTATATTCCTGAACTGAGATCATTAACTTCACCCATATAAGAAGTCGTAGAACAACGTCGTCGAAGGTTACTGTCGCGTAAAATGGTCAGCTTTTTTCTATTATAAATAGGTACAAAAATTACAACAGTAAACAAGCATTAACACAAAACAAATCTATAATTGATTCAATATGGCTGTTGTCTAACAGTCGAATTCCAGATTCATTCGCTCGTAAACAAACGATCGACGACAGGAACCCCAGAAAATACACTTAGTTGTTTTATAATTTTCCAGAAAAGAAAATATATTGTCAAATGTGCGTTTAACTCGGCCACCGATAGTTCTGTCTCCAAATAACTTTATCAAAATCTAGATACTTGCAGACATGAAAATTAAAAGGAGTTTAGTGGAACTGAACTAAACAAAACACTACAACAACTAAAAATTCCTCATAAGTCGTTTAAAACCTACAACGCGTTTCGACACTCAAGTGCCATCCTCAATTTAGACTCCAGTTAATCATAAAGGATAACGCAAATAACAAATAGGTTCAATAGTTGCAAGTACATATACGAGAAGTTTTCAGTTTTCCTTAAGAAATAAATCAAAATACTACTGTTAGTACATGAAATTTCTTTATATTTCTATTATTACAATAATAATAAAACGAAATTAAAGTTTAAGAGCTACAGTTTTATTAAAAAGGTTTTTTATAGTTGTTATTCTCGTTGATATATTTTTTAAATTTCTAAAATTTTAAAATTCAGTTTTAAAATTCGCTCTCTGAGGTAGGTAATTGATTATTATTACTATAAGTTTGTATTTTCTAGAATAACTTTACTTTTAAACATACATTATTTGAATAATCCTAGGAAATAGATTAATATTTAATGACTTTAGTACTTTGCAGGAAAATTCGAATAGGGAATTCGTGTAGCAATCAGATATCGTTAGATACGATACCTATGAAAGATTGTTCTCAGAAAGTTAATTTGTATAAAGTATTTTGGAAATTTTAGGTAATTATAAGTTTCTGCTAAAATTTGTGGATAAATGTATAATGCCCATACAAACATCATTTTATGAGCTAAATTTCCAAATGAACCTTATAATAACTTGTACTACCAAATAGTTACACATTTTTAATAATACGTATTTACCAAAATTTAAAAAAAAATTTAAAAACTACTTTACTTACGATTATGTAAACGGAATTTAAAGAAACTTTCTTATAAAATGTGAATACTTACTAATTGAATAAAACAGTAAAATCCAAAATTGCATATAAAAACGTTTAAGTAATTAAACACGTTTCAACACATGATATTTTTTATCTTCTATAATATGTATACATAATATGTAGTGTAATATTTAATGCAGTTCCGCAAAGTTCCGTTTAATTTTTTGATTTTCTTGTTTCACTAATAATAATTGAATTAAATTCAATGATTAGCGAAACAAATTAAAAAGAAAATATGTACCTATTTCTAACATAGTTTAATAAAACTAACAGTAATAACGAGAACTTCATTTCTTAGAACACATTTGCAGAACTTGGGCTATAAGCTAAACACGTAATTTAGATTTTTCAACATAAAATTTAAACATCATAACAAGAGAAACGCAAAAAAAGATATGTTTCCGCCCGGGATCGAACCGGGGACCTTGTGCGTGTGAAGCACACGTGATAACCACTACACTACGGAAACTGCTTACAGTTTGGGACACTGTAGAACAGATAGAAACGGATAACTCTTATCGTTATAAATATAACTATACAGGTAAGGCAAAAAGTACGTACACTGAACTTAAAAATCACACATTTCTTTGTCGTCATTTTTATGCTTTCTCAACCACGACTACTTAAAAATACAACCTGCCTTCCTAAAAACTATCGTAAACTAATCAAAAAACTTTCAAAATCTTTTAAACAAAGCGTAACACCCCTCAAAGACTTTAAATTGCATTTATTTGACTTATATTACTTCATCATCTACCTATATTCAACGTTGGCGGAAGGTACTTGTAAATTTATTTGCCTTACCTGTATAGGTACCTATTATAAAGTATAAATTCAGGAAATATTTCAGAAATAACTGCCTTTCATGTGAATGATGTTGATAATATAATAAAAAAAATCCATATCACCATGAAAATTTGACAAACATTTCATGCGCCTAAGTATTCAGTTTTGCCTTTTCAATTTTTGACATTTCTCAAGTATTCGACAGAAAATGGTTGGGAATGTTATCATGATAAGT
The DNA here is from genome assembly GCF_000699045.2 of Agrilus planipennis. Taxonomy (NCBI): domain Eukaryota; kingdom Metazoa; phylum Arthropoda; class Insecta; order Coleoptera; family Buprestidae; genus Agrilus; species Agrilus planipennis. Next base: position 252,334 of record NW_020438960.1, read on the forward strand.
TCGTTTTTCGAATTTTAACTTTTTTAAAACAAATTTCTAAAATATCTTTGAAAAAAGTGAAAGTGAAGAAGACACATCACAGATTCTGATATAAAACATTCGTTGAAGGCAGAGTCAAAGTGAAATGCGTGTTAGCATATACCACCACCAACATCTCTAAAGCCTTCTTCTAGGATCAATACCTTGGGGCAGTAGCGCTGGACGGAGACCACCAGAAAACCTACCTACTTTACATTCTAAACTTCCACTGCCTCAACGTACCCTCGCCTGTCGCCCACTACGCTTTTCAATACAACTCTCTCATTCTCTCCCTTTGTTGTTCTATTACGGAAAAAGTACCTATGAGCAGTAATAAAAAGTTGTAAGTAGAAAACGAAAGAATTACCTTTAATAAGTACCTAGCCAATCAGGGATTAAACAAATTATAAAAAGCTTAAGAATCAATTAAATATTTATTTAACAAATTGATAGAGATGTAAAAGAGTGACGATTGGATAAAAAGGAGCAAGCAATCTGACAATAATTGTAACAAGTCAACGTTTTCCAGTACCTCACGTAGGGAGGCACGGTGCGGCGGCGAATCGGCATTGACCGCGCGTGCTTTTGGCCATGCAAATGAAGTTAGTGTCAAAGGGGCTGCTGCTGTTGCTGCTGCTGCTGTTCTATGGAAGGCAGAGGCTCTGTTGTCGGGAAGCAAAGGAAGGAAGGGGTTGTCGTAAAGGGACGGGCGGAGGGCCAACTTCGCACACACGACTTGTCCGCTATTGATTAAGGACGACCGCGGTCCAGCGGGTAATTACCCCCTTTATCTGCAAATCCCTTTCCACTTGCTCTTTATCTACGCCCTCTACATATAACTAACAACGGGAATAGGAAACTATAATCTCCAACATCGCTACAACTAGTTACTCGCCAATTCTATACTCGTATGCAAATGTCCCTTCCTAAATATCATTATAGATATTTATTTATTATGTTTTATTAGTTCCACTTTATGTTTTGCTTCTTCTCAACATCAGTAATACATTAAAGTCTCAGCTCCAGTCTCAGCTTTAAACTCGTTTAGTTTACTTCTATACTTCCGTTAAAATCGATTTGTTTGATTTTCTTGTCTTACTAAACAAATTAATTTAATTGGAAAAATTGTTCAACTAAAGACACGCTATGAGCGTCAATAACAGTAATATACCGATCTATACGTAAATACAATACTTTTATGTCGTATAACGAACGAATAAACGGGAAAGACTATGAGCAACCAGAGCGTCAAGTAGTACCTATTATAGGGGAGTAACTTGAAACTGTAGCAATTGCTTAGAAGAAGGGAAGCTTCAGGAAGAAAGGAGAGAGAGACAGAGAGAATTTGCATGTTCCCCTGCTATCTGCTGATATATATGCGCCCTTATCTTGCTGTGTCCACCCCATGACCAAACGGAGCTAAAGTTTAATTTATACGCCACCACTTCGAACGCGGTGGTGGTGCATTGTCACATCCTATACATTACATCGTTCTGTTATCAACAGTAGTCGTTAATTTGAAACACCGAGAAAAGCGAAAATTAAAAGGCGGAATGCCTTTGTAAAATTATTTACATAGATTTGTTTAAGATTGGCGAATAGTACTGTCCTTTGTATACGGCAAATTATAACAAATATGTACATTTTGTGTATAGCACCTAATCACGAATATAACGTGTAATACTCGAAACATCGATCAACTTTCTTGTTGTTTTTGAGTTTTCTCACCATACAGACACACGCTCCTTTCATTTGATAACTTGGCAGATTTACGTCAGCAAATGGGGGTGTAGTATCAGGCAGCGGTGCGAATTTCCCCAGTAATGTGTATAGATATACTTCAATTCTTACTTTTGGTATAGAATGATATTATACCTATATGTATTATTATAGACGTTAGTACATCCGTACGAACAGTCCCGACGTGAAGAAGGACTTGTTAGAATTACTCATCGTTAGACGATATACTTATACGTATGTACGTATTCATCCGTTCGCTACCTGAACCTTCCCGAATTTATTTCTTTGAAGGGGACTTGCCTGATATCTTTTTTCGTTTTCTATTTGTTAAATTCGATTCCAATAGAGAAGAAGAGTTCGTACAGGACAACGCATTTCCTTAACAAAAGATTTTGAAAGACGTGTAGTAGAATGCAAGGGGTACATCACGTAGACAACACAACGCAGCCCAACCCCTTAACTGCTCAAGATTTATTGGTTAATCGTTGCATATTTACTTACCTTACTTACCACTGACGTACATATTTTATTTTTGGTTATATGCTTTTGATGATGATTAAAAAAAATATAAATGTGCGATACATCACAACCGACTGCTGTTTTTATTAAATTTCTACTCGAGAATTTCTTCTCACAAATAATATCGCCAACGTTTACTAATCCAACTTCAAATAGCCTTCGATTACATTAATTTATAATCAGAATAATTGCGTAACTATAGTGCGTATTTATGTACTTGTAAATATAATTTAATTTTCATCCTTTGTAATTACTTACCTATCGGGTAGCCCGTTGAAAGCCCAGAAAAAGAAACTGAAACAGATTTATGCAGGTCTGGAATAGGTGCATAGTGAATGCAGGTACATAAGGAATACACATAACTTATGTATGTACATTCTAGGTTATACTTACTTATACATGTTTCGGAAAGGTAGGTACCTTATAATTTTTATTTGTTTCAACGAACTTATTCGGGTAGCCGGACATAACAATACAGTTAAATTTATGCCCGATATTGTTACAAGAATCCCTTGTATCCTCTGCTGACCAGAAGCTAGCTACTACCTTACCTGGCTTTTTTTTAAGCCCAATCGGAAATGTCCGATTTGATCTAGGTTGTATTAACTCTACAAAAGATTACATTTCAATTCAACTTAGTAGAAGATCCGTTTAACGAACATTAAAATGTAACTGGACTGGTATTTTCTGTTATTTAAAAATAGAATGCGTTATTCTCTTATGATAGGAACAGGATAAAATAATACCTTATTATTACATGCTGAACATGCATTTTACACCGAACGATTATAATGTTGTACCATATGTTCCTACTAATGTTTACGATATTGGATACTCAAGATATCTACTCGATAATGATATACTGCATCAAAAGGTCCAGGATTAACGATTCTCCTTCTTCAATGAAAACCTGGCTAGGTTCGCGCTCCCTGAGGATGACCGCGCCAATCGCAGCTGTTAGGGAAACGTCGGATAAACGACTCCATCGATGTTCGCGCCAAAGAAGGAGAATCAATTCTAGACCACGACGATAATGCCCGAATATCGAGCACTATATAGGTAACGCCGGCCTTACAAAACCAATTACCACTTTTCCTTAATTCTCTTTTACCCTATGTGACTCTTCTTTTTATTAAGCCCCATTAATTTACATGTTTAAACAATAAACTGCATTTAAAACAAAAAGAACGTACCGCAATTAGCCACAACTCTTTCAATGGGTTCGTGTTCGGCTCACAATGTAAACAGGTGATTAATATTTTTTTTATTCATGGCGATTAGACAATATGTAAAAAATACGTAAGGACCAATGTTTTGATACAATGAGATGATAATTTTTTTATCTGGGGGATAATTGTAAATACATGTTACCGCATAATATTATTATGTGCGATGAACAGATCACAGCTTGGCTCCGATCCGATCCTTTCTTCGAAGTTTCAACGACTAATCAAAAGAGAGGAATAAGCTGGACAAAAAGACGAGGAACCGTCGAACAATCGTACAGAGAGAGTGCATTATTGTGACATGCAAGTGGTGTCAAAGATTTTTTTAAAATATACGATAATGTAATTAGCGTAAATTTTAGGTAAAATTAAAATAAAAAGTAATAAAGAAAGCAATCAACTACGGCAACTTCTTTACAAAAAAGGATTCGGCGGGCAGACTTATTAAATTCGCGGGCCAAGGTCACTGCTATGCATCCGCCGAAGAAAAAGAACCAAGGTCGAAATGCGTCTATTTCCAACAGAAATGATCACCTTCTTGTAAATACATATATTATTGCTAATTACCATTAACACCATACGTAAATGATTGTACGGCGATTTATCTATCGTATTATAAGAACAATACCTTTGTAACACCTGAACAGTATCTGCACATATGTACGAATACTGAAGATTCCATTCTTTTAAATAAGTAATTAAAAAATGAACGTTCCAAGATTTGAACATTACAAATTAAAAAATGTAATATGGTAATTTTTTATGAACGGGCCAACTCCAGTTATAGGTAATATGTGTGCCAATAGCCAACGATTTCTATTTTTCTAAGAACGTTGTATCAGGTTCAAGAAGTTAGCTCCGTCTCAAGGTTGATGTGTCTTTTTTGTGTTATTTGCAAATTTGGCAGACGAGTTTAAATTTCCTTCGGTATGTTAACGAGTTTCGGATTTTTAATTCGTTTTGTTTAGAAGATGCCGTGGTGCAACTCGGCTCTTTGTTCAATCGAACCATTGTAGGTACTGTTAGGTATTTATGTTTGTATATTCTTTTGAGACTTTGGAAACATATACATACCCATTTACGTGTATGTAAATTTGTGACATAAGTATCATATACAGGATACCCAGCGATCGGTATGGCGATTCAAAACTTGAAGAAAACCCTCCGATTTTCTGCTTTTTCAAAGTTACGATTTTTTTTTTTCATAATTTTTGCCCACCTTTCTAACTAGAATTGTGGTAAGTCGTTAATGGAACCTGCGAATGTGTCAGATAGTGGACGAAAAACGAATACGTACCTAGGTTCAATTACATATAACGTACTCTCGGAAGTTACTTCGATAGGTATTGAGATCCGCAGTCACCGTACTAGCGGCTTTGGTCTATAAGGCTGGAACGCCTTGTACCTATTATTTTCGTTAAGTATTACAGGATGAATTAATATAACCAATTAGATAGTTACTCTTCGACGTATGATTGATAAATCACATTATATTTTCAATCTAAAAAGAGACATTAAAAAAACGAATTAAAAGTCCCAACCTCCCCCCAACATTATTTACGACTTATTGTGAAGCTTTCTTAAATCTTTCATTTAGAATTTTTTGTTTTCCATTCATAGGTAACTTACATGTATGTATGTATGTATTGTGAACGTATACTAGACATACATATTTATGTACATTCTCATAAATACAGTGTAATAGAATGGTAACTGTAACGGTATTTAACCCAACCGACCCGTTTACATCCATATTTTCCATTGGGCAGGTATAAGTCAAAAATAATACATTATTCAAAAGTGCAGTTATACAAATTTTGTCGCAAGACCAGCGGAGCGACAAGTATTCAAATTGTAATTAAACTTGTATATCCATTTCCATCTTTCCATCAACCCTAAATCGTATATGTACCGGTCCGGTCAGTAACCACGGGTCAAGGGACCACTAGTTTTTAAATGCTTTAGCAGGTAGATGGGTGTACTCGACTTAACCCTTGCCCCGTGAAGGTCCCATCTTAAATTGATTCCCCCTATTTAATTTTCTTTTAGACGACCGACAGACCCCCTTTTTTTATTTCCGTGTTCCTGAACTACTCTACATATCTAATAAAAACGCATAAAATAAAAAATGAAACGTAAAACGTTAAGAAATCCGTTTCAGAAAATTAATCAATATTTTAATGAATTCACTTCGGACAACGAAAGATTTTTTAAATTTCTTGTTTGCACTGCGTTAGAATTGCCTGTTGCCAACGTTTCGATCTTGATCGCGTGAAATATCTTCAAGGCTCTTCCGCTCTCGACAGATGGTTTGAAAAAAAATAACATCTGACGCGACGCAAACCCAGAATCTTGAATTTTTACAATTTTATAATACTTAATACAGTTTAACTCGTTTCAAATTTTTAAAAATTATTTTCATTACTGCGAGCTACGGCATCAACTTTTATCTATATTTCGCCTTTTGGTGTAGACTTCACAATATAGCTTCACAACAAAGGGCATTTTTGAGTGTCCTCTAAAATAAAGCGGAGAAATAGATATTGCCAGAGCTAATAAATATAATGTACATAATGTAACGGTCCCTATACTGTTCTTAATACGTATTTATTTTTACTAAAACTGTTGATAATTTTTTTAACCCGTATAAATATATGAGCACTATTTCGGACTAAACAACTACTTTGATACGTATGGACATAGCGGACATAGTCAACGGAAATTAAAAATATTAACGATTTAAGAAAAGTATATTATTCAGCACCTACAAAATAAGACTTCAGAATTAGGGCGAACACAATTTTTACACAAAATAACTTACTTGGAAGGGTTTTAACAATAAATGTTTATTATTATTCAATGCTGTTATCTACTGCAAATTTGTTCGAATGATTTATTTTAAAAAATTACGTGTTTACTTACACGTCTCCGTAAAAAATATTTATTACCGAGATACTTTAAAGTTCGTAATAGAAATACAATAGAGGCCGGTGCACACGGATGCAAATTATGCGCTTACAATTAGACGTGTAACGTTCGGTAAAATACATACAACAGACAGAGCGTCGTTACAGCAATTTATGGGTACAAACGGAAACGGGCGTTGATTGACACTGAACAATCTCCTAAAATAATCGGAAAATTATTAAAAATTTTTGCAGAATCCCCTCCAAGACGTGGAAATAAGCAGCAAAAAATGTTTATAGGATGTTTCCGGTTCTTCGGTGTAAATCTAAACGACTTCATCGAGTTGAACTGAACGCACCGTACACTGCGCATACTTCAACGACCGTGTGCACCGTTACTTAAATTTTTTTTATCTACACGGCGCACTATAAAAAAATAGCTTAATATCAGAAGTAAATTATTAATTATACAATATCATATTTGAAATTAAAAAATATACATACACATTAATTTAATTAGATTATATTTGTTTATCGTTAAAGATTTTAATTTGAACTGAATTACCTTGTATAATAAAATAATCAAATGGAGTAAACTCTATGTATAGAGGTACTGGGAAATAAAATAACTTATAGCAACAGTAAGAAAATACCAGTCAAAGTAAAACTTTTAGTCACTAGATATTAAACAATAATATTTACAGGTTTTTAAAATGTTTTTCAAAATAATAGCGATAAGTTTGAAGAAGAAATAATAATTTACAAAAAAGCACCGCTGTTTCTTCATAATATTATAAATATCGACGACTTACATTCTATGTTTATTAACATGTACGTACGTATGTATGTATCGTATATACAAAAGTAGTAAAAGGTATAGAAATTGATACATTTAATATATGTATGTACCTATATATATATATATATATGTATATGTATTATAAATGGCACAATTTTATTTTGCGTGGATTACAAATATCTAACATCACAATTCATTTTTTATATGTATATCAGCAAGTACGTGTATAATAATAAATGCAGGAAAACCATTTGAAAAGGCAGTAGTAGTAAGCTTTTGCGAGTTTCTCTACTTAAGGACAGTTTTGGGCGTAATGTTACACATGCTCCAAGCATTACCATAAGAAATGTCACATCACAAGTTGTACAATCAATGCAAAAGTAACAGAATAACACATTCACTTACCCCGTTATGAACCTATCTAGTTTTGAAAATCGATAAACTAATGTTAAAAAGAAAAATAATTTACTTAGTTCTACGTAAACAAATAATTCATTCTCAATTCATAAAACAGTAACAGATTCTATCAATTAATAAGGTGTCACATTTAATTGTACGTATCCATTGATTGCACTGATTAGTTTTTCTACAATATCATTTTTTACTTGACACTAATTAATTAATGGAGTCGCGGTGTAGTTAATTGAGTCGTTTCGCTTCGTTTGGGTGGTGGTGGAGGCGGTCTTTTATTCCTAATTATAGAATCACACATCTTAACTTCTTTACGAACATTATGATTAATTGTATTATTGGTCGCGTATTCTGTCACGTTTTGCGAACTATCTCTGTAAACGTTCTCGTAAAAATTATAACCACCGTAGTGTTCTTTAACCCATTTCGAAACGCTCGACTCCTTGTAATCAGGTAGGAACTGAGGAGGAGGATCTCTAAATCCTAACACTTCATGAGGCGTCGTTGTGGGCTCCAATTTGCACTTTTGTGCCACTTGCCACTTCTTCTTCATAACCCTTTGTAAATCTTTAAGGAAATCGGTTGGAGGTTCCACCAATTTCTTTGGACTTGATAATCTTGTAGTTTCGGATCTTTTCGGGGGCGGCGGCTTCTTAGGTAGCAGCAATGGCGCCTCTTGCGAGGGTATACTGAAGCCGATGACCCTTTTGTTGGCCTTCTTGGGAGTATAGAACTCTTGAAAACACACCTTCTTTTGTGGAGTTGGCGAGTTCGTGTTAAGTGTGGGGCGTGTTATTATATTATTCGTTGAGATTTGTTTATTTACCGAGGGTGGTAATGCAGTCGCGGCACTCTGTCTCAAGGATGATCGTAAATTAATCGAATTATTGTCAAGTTGCAGTGGCAAAGTTCCACCACTCTGTTTCAGCAGTTGAGCGTACAATTTTTCGTTTTGTTCGCTATCTTCATTTTTAGAAACGTATTTGTTGTCGGACATTGAAACTACTTTAGGCGAATCCTGTTGATCATTAGGCTTTGTTTTCAACATAGTATCAGTCTGATTGCACTGGTATGAAAGGGTCAGTCTTGAACTTAACGGGGGCACTTTCCGTAACGAATTGCCCATATCACAATTTTCGGTCGGTGGAGGCGGCAACGACATCAAGGATAACTGACTACCGGTCAAATCGACTACCTCGAGGACGAGCGGCAGTTCTAACGGATTCGGAGGTGGCGGTAAACTATCAAGTGACAAGTTTGAACTGTACACTTCCGGAGGCGGCGGAGGTAACTGGTATGTCGACGACGTTTCGACCATAGAGTAGTTGTCGCACACTTCAGGGGGAGATGGAAGCGATATGATAGAGTCGACCTATACAAAGGAAAAAATACATACGATTTCGGAATTAAATACACAATTTTAATGTTTACCATGGACGTTTGAACTTTTTCTCCGCTTATTAGCGAATTTGGACTCAAAAACTCCTCTTCGGTAAATAAAGGTTTATCACGAATCGGTGTACCGCAAAGGGGTGTGGAATTGTTGCTTCGAATGGATTCCATGGAGCTGGTGGATTTAAAGGATTGTTGCCTCTTTAAAGTGCCACTATTAGACGAATCTTCTGTTGAACTAGATTTTCTCCTACTTTGTCTTCTCGTTAACGTACCTGAATGTTACATTAAATTACAAAAAAAGTCTGTAAACCTTAAAAATTAAAAAAAGTATGTGACAATTTCATACCTGTGTTTGTATATAAAACAGGACTGGAAGAGGGTAACTGATCCTTTTCCACTTCTCTTGTTTCGCCGACTTCTTTTAACTGTCTCGTTATATTTGTCAAAGGCAAAGACGGTTTCATTGACGGTTTACGTTTAATGGTACCTGAATATTTAAAGTATGTTATTTTCCAATAAAAATGGAGAAGAAAACAAAGAAACAAACAAACATATGTATGTAATACGTATAAATACTCACCCATAGGAAATTCAGACTCAAATGCAATTTCACAACTGGATGGGGCACTGTCAGACATGCAACCACTCGAGCTCGAACTACTTGCTCTACTGTGTCTGCCAGAACTGGCCTCACTTGTTGCCGAATAAGTTTCACTCGGAGTTACATATCCTTCGCTACTGCTGTATCTAAAATCGATTAACGAAAAATAATGGAATATTGCCGAGAAATACGATAATTGACCGGTAAGAGCTCAAATCGATAATAAAAAATACATACAATTGTTATTAATAAAAAGGTATATTAAGTACTCAAAACTACTATTACAGATAATTAGATGATAAAAGTTGAGTAGAATGAATTGAACTACCCTTGGGTCGGGGTTGTAGCACTCGATTGGACAGATATCGAGCTCACAGAACAACTTCGCGCATGGGCCAGTTTATCAAGATCCTCTTGGGCTAATTCGTCAACGAGCATTCGATAGTTGTCCATAAGTTGACGGCCATGTTTAGCTACTCGTATTCCGACGACCCACTTTTCTAACGAGTAAAAATCTTCGGCACACAAATATTTAATATATTTTGACGATTTTGGCTCTTGTAGTCGTGGATGTTTAATAGCAAAACAATAATCAGTGGGGGCTTTGTATTTCTTTTTCCACCCTAAACCGTAATACACCTAAGGTAACGACGATCGATTAATAAACCACTTAAAGAACGTTTATTCAAACTTACCTGATTGACATCGAAAGTAGCTAAGCACATTAAATCCTTCGTTGTCTTCGATTTCTCCTTTTGAAAATAATAAAGCCCGGAAGCCCTTAATACGAAGTGATACTTTTTCCAACCTTTTTTCGACTCAGACTTTAGGTAAAGCGGTCCCTCAATATGAGGTATACCTTGATTTCCGGAACGGAAAAAATCTTCCAATAGTAAACTACGCAAGTGTTCGTCATAATCCACGGCATCTTGTTTATCTGTGTTGGTCAGAAGAAAATTTTCCGGATTAATAAAAAGCTTTATTTTGTCCGATCTTTCTGCGAAATATATTTTATTTTTCGAATCTCTGGTCCACACCATCAAATTTTCAACTAACAGCTCGTGATCTTCATATACTCGTTCTGAAATTTAAAAATTTTCTTTATGAGATAATAGTAAAATAAGTAAGACAAACTTAACCCATGTAAAGGTCGGGAAGATGTTCTACAATGGTCCATTTAGGATCCATGTGGACATGATTTTTGTCCGCCAGAAGTCTCGTTATGTAAGCACAAGTCATTTTTTCGTCAACCAAAAGCGATTTTGCCGAACCATCGACAGTAAAGACCTTAACAAACAATTTCTGAATGTTGGCTTCCTTAATTTTCTCCATAGCCATTCGAATTTTTTCGGCCTTCACCTTGGACGCTTCGTCCTATCGAAACGCAACAATTAGCAATTGGGATAATTACTTTAAAAACGGAAATACATTTATGTATATATACCTGGGTACACTGAGCAGGCAGCTGTAAGGTACTTGGTTTCGGACCACTACCTCCACTGCTGGCAGAAGATTCTCCAGACAGCATGGAAACGGTGTCGCTAAATGCAGAATCGTTGTCTGGCGAATCGGTACGTAAGGAAGAATCAGTCTTGTGAATGAGATCAGTTTCTCCAGAGTCCATTTTAATTCTGGGGCCTTCCGAATGTGAGCGAAGGTGAGTTCTTGATTGATGCAACTGCTTCTGAGAGCCTTTAAAGGAAATTTATTAATGTTATTTTACCATCTGTATGATATATATACGTTCCCTTCTCATACCTGATAATTTATTTTTATTGTCAATGCTTTGTTCAAGTTCCTTTTCATATTGACTCTCGAGAGCGCATAATTCGCCAAGAATGGCGTCGAGATCGACGTCTTGAGAATCTTCCAGGTTGGCCATTGAAAATCGATAACTGTCAATTCTAGGAGTACAAATATCGGCATGGGATGGTTTAAGATTATTTGAAGTATTTAAATTGTTTAATCCCTAAAACATTCAACAAGTAACTTTTTACATACGTAACTGTCATTACTTAATATACAATAAACATAATCAGCCTTCATACATGCATATCTGCATTCAAAATTAGTTTTATATTTAATTAAATTAGTTATTCGAGGTATTTCTTATCAGCATATATAAAACTTATAGATAGATAAAAGAACCTACTGGAATAAAAAAAATGTTATATATATCTCCATAAACAAAAACAAAATTATCGTATTTATCTAGTTTCAAATATCATCTCATTGTTTATAATAATTCATAATTAAACATTATCTCCTACAGCTCTACATGGAATTTCCCTTTTGCTTTTAAAAACAATACTTTATTATTACATACTAGTAAAACGCAAAAGAAACATTAAGTAAATAATGCATGTAAAAATTTATTTGTATATAAAACATTCAAATTTGAATTTCCCATTTAGTTGTTACTATAAGTGTTTTTTGTACCTACATCATGGTGATTTAAATGTTTTTTTTTTCACAATCCAAAGACAGATCTGACTTTTCAGTTTTAGAAATGCTTCATTTTCGTCTATTACGGTTTCTATTAAATTTTTCCTAGACAATACACATGCACATACACGTGCGCATATAATAGACGTACATTTTCATTAAAACAACTACCTGACGAAAAAAAAAACATTATTTCTACTTTAGGCCAAACACTGGATCAATGTGTGAAAACGTGTTGTTGAAAACCACCAAACCCCCCCCCCCCAGATACTACTATTGAATATCTTACAGCATCTACGATTATCTACTTATATTAGAGTAGCTAATCGCAAGCAGTGATTATTGATGAAACAAACAAGGCGACACCCCAATCAGAACAGAGAATCCGTTCGAAATATGATCCTGTCTATCCCAGTAGATACTGCCACTTCTGCTATTATTACGATTATATTACAATTCTACTATATTATTATTACATTATAGTTATGTGTATGCATATTATGGTTTAATTTTGATGAAACATGCTATTAAATATTCTTAAAACGAAAAATTTCAACAAAGAATTTATCACATAAATTGTACGTATGTAAGTATGTATGTGCTATGTTTTAAAAATGGTCCATTAGCCGAAACTATAAATTTTAGAGTTGTTCAATACATTCTTCGTTGATACTCTTTCTTTTTAAAATTACAGAGTACCCACACTCTGTATAGGTACATATGTATAATTATTTTGCTGCAAATCAGACAGAAATAGTCGGTTATTAGGGACACGTTCTAGATATATACGTGCAATACATTTTATTTTCACCCCTTAAAGATTGAGTTGTTGAATCAGCGCTGAATTTACACTAGGGGCTAGTGCCCAGAGCGGAAAATTCCCGTAGGAGGCAAAATTAGATGCTTGACTTTCTTTGCGCTAATAAAAATTCATAAAAAAATGTGCATTTACAAATAAAGCTGTTACTTCTTTCAATATTTGGGCAGAAAGTATTCTGATAATATTTTGTGTAGAATATGGGTAATGAGAGCGGCATTTTTATGGTGCCTAGGGCGGCATTAAGGGAAAACCCGGAACTATATTGAGTAGGTCGTCAGGATTAAATTTCAAATTTAAAAGTTACGCAAACTGCAAGTTACATGGTACGAAAAAATCTTAAGAATCGATAAATAAATATGGTGAAACTATCAACAACAAAATATTTATAAGTCCTATTGCATTCACCGGTATATGTGCATATGTATAAAGATGTAAAAATAAGTGCTATATACGTACAATCGTCTTCAGCTATTCATACATACATATCACACAAGTGGAGACTGAGACGTGTTCGGTGTAGGAATGAGTCTCTTACGTTCTGAAAATACTAATTTTGTCCTTCCTGTTCTTATTCGGAAATGCAAATTCAACTGATTTCCGTTTCAATTATTGCAAAAAAGGTTCAGAAAATAACCGTTATTTCCTGCAGCACCTAGTACCTATTCACTTTTTAGGTACGTAGTATACATATACATAATGCGTACGTTACCACCATAATACTTTCCAGGTACCTAATTTTATTATTTTTATTTATTTATTTAGAGATGTTGAATTTACTATGTAAGATTTTCACAAATATGCGTCAAACATTTTGTTTTCGTCAGACACGAGTGCTTACTATTGAAGATAAAATATACATGTTTGTACAATATGTATGTATGTAAATAGATAAAATTATGACTAGTTCGCTAGCAGTAAATAACCAAATTGAATAAACCGAATAGTGGGAATCTTTCTCATTTTTTGGTAAAATGTTTAATTAATTTAATTAACAATAAAAACAAATGCAACTTTCCTGAAGATTCTTTTACATCATGAGTACACGACCGGTTCACTGAATCGTAACCGAGAGTCTATTTTTGTGTTTAAGCGCCTCCTCTGTAAGAAAGCGTCGTTGACCTTTTGGCTATATCATTGAATAAGTACTGACTTTACGGGATGTTATCGAATCAGCTCATTTATGTCCTCATACTCATATACGTACGTATGTACGAATTACGATCCTTTGACTAAAAGTGCCTCTTTTATTTCAATTATTATTATTGTTTTTTTTTTTTTTTTATTGATACACACTAGATTATACCTCAATTTTTGTTTTTTCAGATGTACATATGTATGTTTAATTTGTAGATAATACAAATTTATTGATTTTTTGCTAAATCACTTGCCTCTGCCTGACCAGGCCAATTCTTTCTACGTTGAAAACGTCACACGAAATATTTAATAAAACCAATAGTCAGCAATATTTTCTCCTTTTTTCTGTTATGCAAAGGAAAAGAAGAATTTTTCATTTTCATAAACCCAAAAATCTTACTTTTTACAAGTTTCATTCACTTTGTCGCATTGCGTGTAGAGATACATAACGATAAATTATTATTAATCATTAGTACTGTAAGTACATTTCTTTGTATAAATCTTATTCAGTGCTCGCACTCGGTAAGAGCGCAATTCTATTTGGACACACGTTTGGGTACTTTCTACAGCATTTTTTTGTAATGCAACCAAGACCGGTTTCAAAATAAAACTTCGCAATACATTGTCGATTAAAAATCTTATTACGATTAAATTGAAAACGGAAAGTCCGCCTCGTATTAATTTATAATAACAGTAACTGTATCGGTTGCGTCGTTGTGTAAAGCAGCTAACAGGAAACTGAAAATAAGTATAATACGTATAATAATAATAATACCCTCAACATCTTTCCAATCACAATAAACCGGAGAAATGTTGTTATAAATGCACACATCCTGGACGTATAGAAATAAATACTATCGGTCAAGTCACGGTCCGATCACAGTCACGTAAAATATCATACCCAGTAGTGACATACATTTCTCATGGCATATTGATTCTGTAAGAAACGGTCAAGTCACAGTCTAGTCAATTCACCACGGTATTTCTCTCGGACGATATTTTCCGTGCCTTGATCGATAGTATGAATCGGGCTTAATTCTCACTCTGCACCTAATCGGAAACAACTATGTCATTCCCCGAAAAAACTTATCGTCACTGAATTTATAGTGAAACATTTAGCAGCAAAGTTACTGAAACTAGTATTTTATTTTATGTTATTTATCTGAACTGTTTCTTCGTATTATTAGTTTCGAACTTATCTGTTATGGCGTATTATTGCCGTTCTATTATAATTAGGTGCGATGATGTTCACACATACATATATGTATGCATATACAGATAGGTACAACTTTTTATTAATGGATTTACGTACTAACAGTAACCATACAGTGTAACGTTATACTTGTTAAATGAATAACCAAGTGCACATTTTCCTTTTGCATAAAGCCGAAGTGGCGCCAATATTAGAGTAACAGCCTACTATCTTACGCACGCATGTGGTTGTTGTGTGAAGAGTAGGTACTTATATGCTTAAACGTTGTGTATACGAACATGTAATAGTAATTATTTACTTACTACGTATTACATGTATTATACGTACACACAAACATACAACACATACTAGCACTCATGATGTATAATTGGAAATCTTTGTCACATGTAATGCATAGGTATATTTAATAATTTATTAATATACCTCCAAAGTTTGTTATATTACAACTGTTCGCCTTAATATACCTAGGTACATGTGTTTGACGATAGGTAGTTTAAGATTGTACATAATATTTTACCATTCCACAAGTTTCTTTTAAATTTGAAAATTACAAAGTTTTTAAACGTTGATAACAGCAATAATCACTGAGAAGAACTAGCTAATGCCATCCAATATCAATATCTAAATATTATTTTTAAAAAATGGTAAAATATATTTATTTATAGATAAGGTACTTAGACATTAACAGAATTTTCAAAAATATACCTCTGTTAAGTTGTCCAATTGTCCCAGCCATTCATCCAGTAATTGCTCTGGGTCTTCTTGATCAGAATCGAAGTCGGCTGGGTTC
>NW_020438960.1:268579-323523 GCF_000699045.2 Agrilus planipennis
TATTGCTTATTCATTTTAAAGGAAACTTTTTTTTTGGAAATGTGAATCATGAGTTTCATGATTCATAAAATTAACGTCTCCTATTATTAGTACACCAAAAAAATCAAAAAAATATTTTAGATCTATATTCCAAAAGACAATTACAAGTAAAAATATTTGTAGACTATTAAAATTTAAAGTACGAAGTACAATATTGTAAACTATTATGTACAAAATGTGTATGCCAGTAAATAGAAATTTATATAATATATAATCTGTGTATATTATATTGAACACACATGTAAATTGTATAACTCGATAATGTATAGGCAAAAACATGGAAATTATTTTTCTTATTTGAAATTCAAAAAAATTAGTTCAACAAAAAAAATAGCAGAAAAATACGTAGTAAAGTTTGTTTTAAAATTCAGATGCATCAATAACTTAACCTTAAAAACATATCTACCATTACATGTATATCAATCGTACATGCATCTGCCTTTATGTGTATGTATAACAAATTCTTCAAAAAACTTGTGTAATTATTAGTTACTTACCCTAGGAACACATAAAAATTAAATTATTTCTTTTTTTTTAACTTTTACAGATATAAAGTGCAAAAATTCTCAATAAAACATTATAAACTACACACATTGACAGCACGGACAGACCAATACAACCAAAAGACTGAACCAATCAACCAATAGAGATTATACTGAACCATAGATAAGATATGGGTCTTAAATGAAGCCCCCTGGCAACGAAACGACAGGACTCAAGCAAAAGCCAGACAATTGAAATGGATTCATTAGTCGTTTTGTTATGCTTTAAAGGAAAATAAAGGATTAACAGGAAACAAGCAATATTCCTAACTATTTAAGAAGACTGATTGTAACTTGACAATTTTTCACTCAATCATGGAAACTGTATTGAACAAATGAAAACATTAAAAGCCGTTTCATTGTTTATTGCATAACAAAACATACAGGTGCCCAATAAAAAGCATAAAAAAGTAATATAAATATTATCATAGGCAAAAAGTATTTTATATAGAAGTGCTTCGTGACGTATTTATGCGTATGCATACCTCTCTATCATATTTCTATTCTGACCATAGACAAGATCCCATCTTATTCATTAATTGATATTATTACTGTTATTATTAAACTGACAATGACAACATTATCTATGATGACAACCTTACCCTTTGTATATCTCTTATCTTTGATGACAACACCACACTCTGAAGTGATATGCGCACGTGTAGTTTTCGGTTATAGCGGGAATTTAAAAAATTAAATATTGTGATGATCCTTTTATTATTGATGCGAAATCCAAAAGAAGCGATTCATAAATATAGCATCATTTAAGTTGTCGTTTTTTCTGCCAGTAATCCATTAATTAATTTCATTGAATGGTAGGACTCTTCTTGGAGATGAGGTTCTAATAACCGTAAATAAAAGGGCAAAAATGTGAGGCTAAGTTTAAATTTCATTTTTGATTGTTATTACTGATTGTCGCAAAAGAAAATTTTTGAGTTGTAGTAATACAGCAAAATTATGGAGCAAAGTGGAACGACAATTGTCAGGGCCAATGCACAAAGAAAAATTTTTACTCCCATAAGAAAAATTAGCAAAGTTCCAGAACAATTATTGAAAAATGAAAAACTAAAAGCTGCTATTAGTAAACTACCCAAAAATTATAATTTTGAAATTGCAAAGTCTGTATGGCGTATTCAAGAAGCAAATGCTACATTAGTTGCCTTACAAATGCCAGAAGGATTGTTAATGTTTGCCACTACAATAGCAGATATAATAAGCGAATTTACTCAAGCAGAAGTTATTATAATGGGTGATGTTACTTATGGGGCGTGCTGTATTGACGATTTTACAGCACGTATTGTTGGCGTTGATCTTTTAATTCATTATGGACACAGTTGCTTAATTCCAATTACTCAAACCAGTTCTATTAAAGTATTATATGTATTTGTTGACATTGAGATAGATCTACAACATTGCATTGAGACTTTAAAATTGAATTTTAATAAGACAGTCCATGTGGCATTGGTTAGTACAGTACAATTCATAAGAGCATTGCAAAGTGTTGCAAAAAAACTGATAGAGGATGGTTATAATGTTACAATACCACAGTGTAAGCCACTTTCCCCAGGTGAAATACTAGGGTGTACTGCACCAACTGTAAAATGTGCAGATGTTATACTATATGTGGGTGACGGAAGATTTCACTTGGAAGCTGTAATTATAGCGAATCCAAATGTGAGTGTATATAAATATGATCCTTATGAAAAGAAAATAACAAAAGAATTATATCAGCATGATCATCTGTATGAAATGAGAAAGTCTGATATAATGAAAGCATCCAAAGGGAATTCCATCGGAATAATCTTGGGAACTCTGGGAAGACAGGGAAATGTCAGAGTCTTCAATTTTCTGCATCAAAGTCTTCAGAAGTGTGGAAAGACTACTATTTCTATTTTACTGTCTGAAATATTTCCATTAAAATTAAACTTGTTTCAACAAGTGGATGCCTTTGTTCAAACCGCTTGCCCCAGGCTATCCATAGATTGGGGTAAATCATTTTTAAAACCATTATTAACTCCATATGAAAGTGCACTTTTAAATAAACAACTGAATTGGAGTGCAACAGAAGGTGGGGAACGTTATGCGATGGATTTTTATGCTAATGATAGTTTAGGTCCGTGGACACCAAACCATAGTCCAAATATCAAAAGAAACAATAAGTGCTGTGGAAAATGTTTGCAATGATGTAATAAAATGTAAGTACGACAATTTTTGCATAGCAATAAAAGCATATATTTGCAAACGATTAATAGTTGTTAATTATTTCCATGAATTTTTTCTATCCCCTACTTGTCCTATCATAAAACATTTCGAAACTATTTTAATGATATTGTTTTTATTTTGTCCTACACCTTCATATGTACAACTTTCTTTTTCTTTTTCTGAGTAATCAAGTATTAAGGCCTGACCTAATAAGTTAAGTATAGTTATACTGTTATACCATGGTTATATACATGGTCATACATTACAAAAGTTGTGCAGCACTGCTACAGCTAAGTAAGTGCTCTTCTGGTTTCTGACATGTCATAGGTTTACAATAGAGTAAGGACATGTAAGGGTTTTCTATTTGTTTTTATTGATAAGAAACGTGGTACCTATGTGTGGTACATTCGTACAACTTTAGGAGGGGATGTGTACGTGTACATGGTCGTGGCACCATGGCATGTACAAAGTCCTTGGCAAAAACCAATATACCAATAACAAAATTCAGTTAAAAATGATTAGCGAATAACAGTATTCCTTGGTAATCATTTTATCGTAACGAAACATAGTAGATAAATGGAACGAGACGTTGATGCTGACCTTCAAGTCTCAATGTGACTTTGGAATATGCAATGGAATTGTAGTTGGAGCACATTTACATATATTCAACAAGTATAATCCCGTACCTCGTAGTTGTTAATAAAATCCAGAATAATACACAAAAAATGGCCGAAAAGTAAGTTATATTAATTTAAAATTTAATCGCCTATTTGGTGTTTATATTTATTACAAAATTCACTTGTCATTTCCTTTCAATTACTAGGGATATTAAGTAATTTTCGATTTTATTTGATGTTTTTATAGTGCTACTCAAATTGATTCAAATGTTAAAATAATTACAAAGAAAGTATGTTTTACTGCAAAATAAGTATGGTAAGTTTATATTCTGAAGTGGTTTTCTTTTTTTTTTTGCACTGTTAAATATAATATATGGTTCATCTTTTTCAAAATACTAACTAAAAAGTATTTATTAGTTAACCCACAATTACATAATAATTTTTTTTAGAAAGGGAGATATCGGATTAATTGGTTTAGCTGTAATGGGACAAAATTTAATTTTGAACATGGCCGACCATGGTTTTACTGTAGTTGCTTATAATAGAACTGTGGAAAAGGTACACGCGTTTCTCTCAAATGAAGCTAAAGGAAAGAGCATCATTGGTGCAGTATCAATTGAAGATCTTGTGTCTAAATTAAAGGCACCAAGACGAATTATGCTTCTTGTGAAAGCAGGAAATGCAGTCGATGCTTTTATTGATCAATTACTTCCATACTTGAGCAAGGGCGATATCGTGATCGATGGAGGAAATTCTGAGTATACAGATACCCAAAGACGTTGCAAGGAATTGGAAGAAAAGGGCTTAAGATTTGTTGGAGCAGGTGTGTCAGGAGGCGAAGATGGAGCACGTTATGGACCCAGCTTGATGCCTGGTGGTCATTCAGAAGCATGGCCTCATATCAAATCAATATTTCAAAGTATTGCCGCTAAAGTTGATGGACAACCATGCTGCCACTGGGTAGGGTCTGATGGTGCAGGACACTTTGTTAAAATGGTTCATAATGGTATTGAATATGGTGATATGCAATTGATAGGCGAAATATACCATTTGATGTTGGCAATTGGACTCGATCAGTCTGAAATGGCCTACATTTTTGAAGAATGGAATAAAGGAGAATTAGACAGTTTTTTGATAGAAATCACCAAGGATATATTAAAATTCAAAGATGCTGATGGTAAATGTATCAACTATTTAAAAATATGTTGTTAATTAAGTTTAATTTAGGTAAATATCTTCTCCCAAAAATAAGAGATGCAGCTGGTCAAAAAGGAACAGGAAAATGGACAGCAATTGCTGCATTAAATTATGGAGTTCCCGTGACTCTTATTGGGGAAGCCGTCTTTAGTCGATGTCTATCTGCTTTAATTGATGAAAGACAAACCGCCAGTGCTCAACTTCCTGGACCTACGACTAAGTTCAGCGGTGACAAGCTTAAATTCTTGGAGGATTGTCGTCAGGTTAAAAACTTACCTGTTAAAATTTAAATTTTATCTTAATAATGAACTTGAGTAATTCGATTTATTTATTAAAATAGAATTCGATTTATTTCTTTAAATAAACAGAACACTCAAAAAAAAATAAAACTAATATTGATTTTGATATAGTTTTACCAGAAATGTTAGTTTTACACAGTCCTATCTGCTCAGCTACATGTTCAATTTTTTCTGTTTTTTGACATTGAAATTACCGAAATTCCATTATAAATTTATAAAATTTAAAATATTTCAGGCGTTGTATGCAAGCAAAATAGTTTCATATGCCCAAGGATTCATGTTATTGCGGGAAGCAGCGAAAATGTATAATTGGTCTTTAGATTATGGTTCCATTGCTTTGATGTGGAGAGGGGGTTGTATTATTAGATCAGTATTCTTGGGACAGATTAAAACCGCTTTTAGCAAAGACCCTACACTGAAGAACCTCTTGTTTGCCCCCTTCTTCAAAGAAGCCATTACTAAAGCACAAAGTGGATGGAGAAATGTTGTATCAACTGCAGTAAATATTGGTAAATCCGAGACATTCCTATCTTAGTGCTTCCAAATTGAAATGAAATCGACCCTTCTATTTTTGTTACAGGTGTTCCTACTCCTGCACTGAGCACTGCTCTTGCATTTTATGATGGATACAGATCGAAACGTCTTCCTGCCAATTTACTACAAGCACAAAGAGATTATTTTGGAGCTCACACATATGAGTTACTCGGACAGGAGGGTAAATTTATTCATACAAATTGGACTGGGCGTGGTGGAAACATATCAGCCAGCACATACCAGGCTTGAAACATTTAAGGAAAAAGAGGCACGGTTTTGGGAACAATTCATTAATGATATGTTAAATCACTAAAATATTGTTTATAAACAAAGAACTTGTTATTTGTCATTGTCTCTATTGTGGTGCCTTCCCGTTTATTCCTGTTACTATTAATTCTTTTTATTATGAAAAATTACCAAAATCAAACTAGTTTTTATAACATTCTATTACTTTGAGTATGTAAGATTTGCACCTATACGATAAGTTGGTTGCATAAGCATAACATTGAAAACACCATACTTATCTACTATAGCTATAATTATTAAGTATTATTAATTAATTGTGAATTTTACACATTCCGTATTTTTAGATTTTGCGATAAATGCTATGGCTGGCGATAAAGTCTACAAACACGTTGGCACCACGCGCTTGCATTTTAACGTTGCGTTTACCCTTTTACGTAAAGTCGCATAACTTGAATATAGTACATTTCGAGCAGTTCTTTTTTGTAGTAAGTTTATAAAAAGCTAAATTTTGAAATCATGTGTGGAATTTGGGCGGTTTTTGGCATTCAGTGTGACTTGAAAGAATGCTTTTTAGCATCTTTTACAAAAATTAGTAAACGAGGCCCTGATGCATGGAGATTAGAGTGTGATAGGAGAGTAAAGGTAATTTATAATTCTACTTTCAAGATTGTGCATTCCTATTATTTGAAAATATTTAATAGATTTTTGTTAGGATGCGACTATTGGTTTCCATCGATTAACACATGTAAATTGTATAACTCGATAATGTATAGGCAAAAACATGGAAATTATTTTTCTTATTTGAAATTCAAAAAAATTAGTTCAACAAAAAAAATAGCAGAAAAATACGTAGTAAAGTTTGTTTTAAAATTCAGATGCATCAATAACTTAACCTTAAANTATTTGAAATTCAAAAAAATTAGTTCAACAAAAAAAATAGCAGAAAAATACGTAGTAAAGTTTGTTTTAAAATTCAGATGCATCAATAACTTAACCTTAAAAACATATCTACCATTACATGTATATCAATCGTACATGCATCTGCCTTTATGTGTATGTATAACAAATTCTTCAAAAAACTTGTGTAATTATTAGTTACTTACCCTAGGAACACATAAAAATTAAATTATTTCTTTTTTTTTAACTTTTACAGATATAAAGTGCAAAAATTCTCAATAAAACATTATAAACTACACACATTGACAGCACGGACAGACCAATACAACCAAAAGACTGAACCAATCAACCAATAGAGATTATACTGAACCATAGATAAGATATGGGTCTTAAATGAAGCCCCCTGGCAACGAAACGACAGGACTCAAGCAAAAGCCAGACAATTGAAATGGATTCATTAGTCGTTTTGTTATGCTTTAAAGGAAAATAAAGGATTAACAGGAAACAAGCAATATTCCTAACTATTTAAGAAGACTGATTGTAACTTGACAATTTTTCACTCAATCATGGAAACTGTATTGAACAAATGAAAACATTAAAAGCCGTTTCATTGTTTATTGCATAACAAAACATACAGGTGCCCAATAAAAAGCATAAAAAAGTAATATAAATATTATCATAGGCAAAAAGTATTTTATATAGAAGTGCTTCGTGACGTATTTATGCGTATGCATACCTCTCTATCATATTTCTATTCTGACCATAGACAAGATCCCATCTTATTCATTAATTGATATTATTACTGTTATTATTAAACTGACAATGACAACATTATCTATGATGACAACCTTACCCTTTGTATATCTCTTATCTTTGATGACAACACCACACTCTGAAGTGATATGCGCACGTGTAGTTTTCGGTTATAGCGGGAATTTAAAAAATTAAATATTGTGATGATCCTTTTATTATTGATGCGAAATCCAAAAGAAGCGATTCATAAATATAGCATCATTTAAGTTGTCGTTTTTTCTGCCAGTAATCCATTAATTAATTTCATTGAATGGTAGGACTCTTCTTGGAGATGAGGTTCTAATAACCGTAAATAAAAGGGCAAAAATGTGAGGCTAAGTTTAAATTTCATTTTTGATTGTTA
The DNA here is from genome assembly GCF_000699045.2 of Agrilus planipennis. Classification (NCBI taxonomy): domain Eukaryota; kingdom Metazoa; phylum Arthropoda; class Insecta; order Coleoptera; family Buprestidae; genus Agrilus; species Agrilus planipennis. The sequence continues at coordinate 276,309 of NW_020438960.1, forward strand.
TTACTGATTGTCGCAAAAGAAAATTTTTGAGTTGTAGTAATACAGCAAAATTATGGAGCAAAGTGGAACGACAATTGTCAGGGCCAATGCACAAAGAAAAATTTTTACTCCCATAAGAAAAATTAGCAAAGTTCCAGAACAATTATTGAAAAATGAAAAACTAAAAGCTGCTATTAGTAAACTACCCAAAAATTATAATTTTGAAATTGCAAAGTCTGTATGGCGTATTCAAGAAGCAAATGCTACATTAGTTGCCTTACAAATGCCAGAAGGATTGTTAATGTTTGCCACTACAATAGCAGATATAATAAGCGAATTTACTCAAGCAGAAGTTATTATAATGGGTGATGTTACTTATGGGGCGTGCTGTATTGACGATTTTACAGCACGTATTGTTGGCGTTGATCTTTTAATTCATTATGGACACAGTTGCTTAATTCCAATTACTCAAACCAGTTCTATTAAAGTATTATATGTATTTGTTGACATTGAGATAGATCTACAACATTGCATTGAGACTTTAAAATTGAATTTTAATAAGACAGTCCATGTGGCATTGGTTAGTACAGTACAATTCATAAGAGCATTGCAAAGTGTTGCAAAAAAACTGATAGAGGATGGTTATAATGTTACAATACCACAGTGTAAGCCACTTTCCCCAGGTGAAATACTAGGGTGTACTGCACCAACTGTAAAATGTGCAGATGTTATACTATATGTGGGTGACGGAAGATTTCACTTGGAAGCTGTAATTATAGCGAATCCAAATGTGAGTGTATATAAATATGATCCTTATGAAAAGAAAATAACAAAAGAATTATATCAGCATGATCATCTGTATGAAATGAGAAAGTCTGATATAATGAAAGCATCCAAAGGGAATTCCATCGGAATAATCTTGGGAACTCTGGGAAGACAGGGAAATGTCAGAGTCTTCAATTTTCTGCATCAAAGTCTTCAGAAGTGTGGAAAGACTACTATTTCTATTTTACTGTCTGAAATATTTCCATTAAAATTAAACTTGTTTCAACAAGTGGATGCCTTTGTTCAAACCGCTTGCCCCAGGCTATCCATAGATTGGGGTAAATCATTTTTAAAACCATTATTAACTCCATATGAAAGTGCACTTTTAAATAAACAACTGAATTGGAGTGCAACAGAAGGTGGGGAACGTTATGCGATGGATTTTTATGCTAATGATAGTTTAGGTCCGTGGACACCAAACCATAGTCCAAATATCAAAAGAAACAATAAGTGCTGTGGAAAATGTTTGCAATGATGTAATAAAATGTAAGTACGACAATTTTTGCATAGCAATAAAAGCATATATTTGCAAACGATTAATAGTTGTTAATTATTTCCATGAATTTTTTCTATCCCCTACTTGTCCTATCATAAAACATTTCGAAACTATTTTAATGATATTGTTTTTATTTTGTCCTACACCTTCATATGTACAACTTTCTTTTTCTTTTTCTGAGTAATCAAGTATTAAGGCCTGACCTAATAAGTTAAGTATAGTTATACTGTTATACCATGGTTATATACATGGTCATACATTACAAAAGTTGTGCAGCACTGCTACAGCTAAGTAAGTGCTCTTCTGGTTTCTGACATGTCATAGGTTTACAATAGAGTAAGGACATGTAAGGGTTTTCTATTTGTTTTTATTGATAAGAAACGTGGTACCTATGTGTGGTACATTCGTACAACTTTAGGAGGGGATGTGTACGTGTACATGGTCGTGGCACCATGGCATGTACAAAGTCCTTGGCAAAAACCAATATACCAATAACAAAATTCAGTTAAAAATGATTAGCGAATAACAGTATTCCTTGGTAATCATTTTATCGTAACGAAACATAGTAGATAAATGGAACGAGACGTTGATGCTGACCTTCAAGTCTCAATGTGACTTTGGAATATGCAATGGAATTGTAGTTGGAGCACATTTACATATATTCAACAAGTATAATCCCGTACCTCGTAGTTGTTAATAAAATCCAGAATAATACACAAAAAATGGCCGAAAAGTAAGTTATATTAATTTAAAATTTAATCGCCTATTTGGTGTTTATATTTATTACAAAATTCACTTGTCATTTCCTTTCAATTACTAGGGATATTAAGTAATTTTCGATTTTATTTGATGTTTTTATAGTGCTACTCAAATTGATTCAAATGTTAAAATAATTACAAAGAAAGTATGTTTTACTGCAAAATAAGTATGGTAAGTTTATATTCTGAAGTGGTTTTCTTTTTTTTTTTGCACTGTTAAATATAATATATGGTTCATCTTTTTCAAAATACTAACTAAAAAGTATTTATTAGTTAACCCACAATTACATAATAATTTTTTTTAGAAAGGGAGATATCGGATTAATTGGTTTAGCTGTAATGGGACAAAATTTAATTTTGAACATGGCCGACCATGGTTTTACTGTAGTTGCTTATAATAGAACTGTGGAAAAGGTACACGCGTTTCTCTCAAATGAAGCTAAAGGAAAGAGCATCATTGGTGCAGTATCAATTGAAGATCTTGTGTCTAAATTAAAGGCACCAAGACGAATTATGCTTCTTGTGAAAGCAGGAAATGCAGTCGATGCTTTTATTGATCAATTACTTCCATACTTGAGCAAGGGCGATATCGTGATCGATGGAGGAAATTCTGAGTATACAGATACCCAAAGACGTTGCAAGGAATTGGAAGAAAAGGGCTTAAGATTTGTTGGAGCAGGTGTGTCAGGAGGCGAAGATGGAGCACGTTATGGACCCAGCTTGATGCCTGGTGGTCATTCAGAAGCATGGCCTCATATCAAATCAATATTTCAAAGTATTGCCGCTAAAGTTGATGGACAACCATGCTGCCACTGGGTAGGGTCTGATGGTGCAGGACACTTTGTTAAAATGGTTCATAATGGTATTGAATATGGTGATATGCAATTGATAGGCGAAATATACCATTTGATGTTGGCAATTGGACTCGATCAGTCTGAAATGGCCTACATTTTTGAAGAATGGAATAAAGGAGAATTAGACAGTTTTTTGATAGAAATCACCAAGGATATATTAAAATTCAAAGATGCTGATGGTAAATGTATCAACTATTTAAAAATATGTTGTTAATTAAGTTTAATTTAGGTAAATATCTTCTCCCAAAAATAAGAGATGCAGCTGGTCAAAAAGGAACAGGAAAATGGACAGCAATTGCTGCATTAAATTATGGAGTTCCCGTGACTCTTATTGGGGAAGCCGTCTTTAGTCGATGTCTATCTGCTTTAATTGATGAAAGACAAACCGCCAGTGCTCAACTTCCTGGACCTACGACTAAGTTCAGCGGTGACAAGCTTAAATTCTTGGAGGATTGTCGTCAGGTTAAAAACTTACCTGTTAAAATTTAAATTTTATCTTAATAATGAACTTGAGTAATTCGATTTATTTATTAAAATAGAATTCGATTTATTTCTTTAAATAAACAGAACACTCAAAAAAAAATAAAACTAATATTGATTTTGATATAGTTTTACCAGAAATGTTAGTTTTACACAGTCCTATCTGCTCAGCTACATGTTCAATTTTTTCTGTTTTTTGACATTGAAATTACCGAAATTCCATTATAAATTTATAAAATTTAAAATATTTCAGGCGTTGTATGCAAGCAAAATAGTTTCATATGCCCAAGGATTCATGTTATTGCGGGAAGCAGCGAAAATGTATAATTGGTCTTTAGATTATGGTTCCATTGCTTTGATGTGGAGAGGGGGTTGTATTATTAGATCAGTATTCTTGGGACAGATTAAAACCGCTTTTAGCAAAGACCCTACACTGAAGAACCTCTTGTTTGCCCCCTTCTTCAAAGAAGCCATTACTAAAGCACAAAGTGGATGGAGAAATGTTGTATCAACTGCAGTAAATATTGGTAAATCCGAGACATTCCTATCTTAGTGCTTCCAAATTGAAATGAAATCGACCCTTCTATTTTTGTTACAGGTGTTCCTACTCCTGCACTGAGCACTGCTCTTGCATTTTATGATGGATACAGATCGAAACGTCTTCCTGCCAATTTACTACAAGCACAAAGAGATTATTTTGGAGCTCACACATATGAGTTACTCGGACAGGAGGGTAAATTTATTCATACAAATTGGACTGGGCGTGGTGGAAACATATCAGCCAGCACATACCAGGCTTGAAACATTTAAGGAAAAAGAGGCACGGTTTTGGGAACAATTCATTAATGATATGTTAAATCACTAAAATATTGTTTATAAACAAAGAACTTGTTATTTGTCATTGTCTCTATTGTGGTGCCTTCCCGTTTATTCCTGTTACTATTAATTCTTTTTATTATGAAAAATTACCAAAATCAAACTAGTTTTTATAACATTCTATTACTTTGAGTATGTAAGATTTGCACCTATACGATAAGTTGGTTGCATAAGCATAACATTGAAAACACCATACTTATCTACTATAGCTATAATTATTAAGTATTATTAATTAATTGTGAATTTTACACATTCCGTATTTTTAGATTTTGCGATAAATGCTATGGCTGGCGATAAAGTCTACAAACACGTTGGCACCACGCGCTTGCATTTTAACGTTGCGTTTACCCTTTTACGTAAAGTCGCATAACTTGAATATAGTACATTTCGAGCAGTTCTTTTTTGTAGTAAGTTTATAAAAAGCTAAATTTTGAAATCATGTGTGGAATTTGGGCGGTTTTTGGCATTCAGTGTGACTTGAAAGAATGCTTTTTAGCATCTTTTACAAAAATTAGTAAACGAGGCCCTGATGCATGGAGATTAGAGTGTGATAGGAGAGTAAAGGTAATTTATAATTCTACTTTCAAGATTGTGCATTCCTATTATTTGAAAATATTTAATAGATTTTTGTTAGGATGCGACTATTGGTTTCCATCGATTAACAATTGTCGATACACTACATGGTATGCAACCTATGAAATTACATGCTTATCCTTTTCAAGTTCTTATTTGTAACGGAGAACTGTACAACTGTAAAAAGGTAGGTATATAAATATCTTATTTATTTATAAACCAAACTAAACAATGCAATTTATATAATATAATTAAATTTTAGCTAGCTAAGGAAGAAAATTTTGTGTATGAAACAAATAATGATGTTGAATGCATTTTGCATCTGTACAACAAGTACGGTATAGAAAAATGCGTGAAAAATTTAGATGGAGTCTTTGCATTTTGTATTGTCGATGTGAAGAAACAAGCTGTTTATATAGCAAGAGATCCATATGGTGTTCGACCATTGTTTAAAGTGACTGGTGCAAATAAAGTGTTAGGTATATCATCTGAAGCTAAAGGTGAGTCAAAAGAACAGAATTGTTATTCATATTTTTACTGCAAAAATTAATGATTTTTAAGAGAAATACAAGAAAAATACTTGCACAAACTTTTCCAAAATGTAACAGTGTTTGGTTTGCAGGTTTAGTGAACCTATATAAAGAACTTAATGAAGCTAATAAAATATTAGAACCATTTTCTCCAGGCACATTCGAAGAATATAAACTAATGGAGAATGGTACAGTGAAGTTTCTTAATAGTCAACGTTTCCACAAACCAACTGACACGCCTGTTTTCAAACCATTTCTATCCTACAGAGGTTTCATTTTTTGCTTTATTGTTCCATATTTACTGTTAATTGATTAAGTAATTGAACTTATCAGAAACTAATGTTGTTTTGTAGATTTTACTAAAGATGTATATGCAAATGTAAGAAATTTATTGACAATGGCAGTCAAAAAGCGACTTATGGCCGATCGTAGAATTGGTTGCTTGCTTTCAGGTGGTTTAGATTCGTCACTACTTGCAGCACTCCTTGTAGCAGAAACAAACAAAGCCAAAATACCGTACAAAATACAAGTATGTGCTATGCACTTCGTATTTTTTTTTTTGATTAATTACAACCATCAATGCAAATGTCTCTGGAGGCAATTTAGCCTGCACTTAAAATTGAATTAAAATTTGAATTTTGAATTGGAATTTATTACCAGAAATTAAATTTATACATGCATTGAATTAAGCATTTTATTTGCAGTCGTTCTCGGTAGGAATGAGCGATAGTCCAGACTTAATCGCAGCCAGGGAAGTTGCAGAATATATCGGTACAGAACACCACGAAGTAATTTTCACGGAAGAAGATGTTGAAGCGGTTTTAGACGATGTCATATATTACTTAGAAACTCCTGATATCACAACTGTTAGAGCATCTATAGGAATGTATTTGGTTTCTAAGTATATCTTAGAACAAACGGATACCACAGTATTGATCAGTGGTGAAGGTGCGGACGAATTAGCTCAGGGCTATATTTATTTTAGGGACGCGCCGGACCCGACGTCGGCTCATAATGAAAGTATCAGACTACTAAAGGACATCTACTTGTTTGATGGATTAAGAGCTGATAGAACTACATCGGCTAATAGGTAAACATTTTTACTTCTTTGTGTCATTTTATTTCTTCCTAAATAATGGTTAATGCTTATATTACAGCATCATTAAAATTATAATAGTTTAAAGTTGACCGAATAATTAACTTTTTATAATTTAGTAAACGACGTAATTCTTAGTTTAGAACTGAGGGTTCCATTCTTGGATCTGCAATTTAGTAGTTATATTTTAAATTTACCTGAGGAAATTAGACAGCCAAAAGACGGAAAAATTGAAAAATTTCTAATACGTTCTGCATTTGATGAAACAAGTTTGCTTCCTTCGAAAATTCTTTGGCGTCATAAGGAAGCTTTTAGGTAAAATAATTTAGAAAACGAAATAGTGTTAATATTTTAATGTCGATCATTTTAGTGATGGAGTCGCCTCAGAAAAGAAATCTCTATTTACAATACTTGCAGAAATCGTAGATAAACGAATGCCAGAAAAATTTGATGAAATAAAAGCTGCAGAAATGTTCCCACATTGCACACCTAAAACGAAGGAATCATTTTATTACAGGACTGTTTTTGAAAAACATTATCCATCTTTGGCAAACACACTCATTCCTTACTTTTGGATGCCAAAATGGATAAATGTAAATGATCCATCAGCTAGATTTATTACACATTACGCTGCAAATGTAGCAGAAATGTCATAGAATCAATTATATGAGTCAAAGCAATAAAACCAGGAAAATTCTTATTATGTTGTTATATTTCTATACCGTTAAACATTTATTTAATTACCACATTGCTCTTTGTATTCCAGACAATTTATTGTGGTCAGCTAAATCACGAAAAACTATTCGACTTAACCTCCATCGATGTGCAACGCCTCGCGGCCTAGAAGTTACAACACATCGCCCTTGAAGCCGTAAAACTGCAGAATCTCTAGGAAGATTTCCGATCTCCTCATCTGCAATGCATTGAAGTTCTGCTGGTAAGATATCATTTTTTCGCAGTGAATTAATTCGAAGACGAGTAGGAGCATATTCCTTTACTATGTTTCGACGTTTCACATCTCTTATCATACGGGCTCCAACATATTTTGTTCTTTCTTGCTGAAACTGTTATAATGCGTTTAAAAAGATTCAGATTCTAAAACAGTAATTGATAAAAATTTACTTTGGTTAGGAGGAGAAGGTTCTGAATGCCTAAGAATAGTCGATTTCCATAAATTAACATGATTTAATTAATTATCTTTCACTTATGCGGCTACGCTGTCGAAAGAGTGAGGTTAATACATAGACTAGGTTAACAAAATACTCCACAGATACTATCATGACAATTTCCATAGATTATAACTTCTCTCGTCAGACGAACCATAGATGAAAGATAATATATGTTTTTCAATCGTGTGAATCTCTGGCTCCCGATATAAATAATCCTCTGTTTTAAATTTTACCAATAAATTGTGTGTTGTTTGCTGGTTTTAAATACGTAAGTATCATAATTGGGCGTCCATTAATTATGTTAAGAAGAAAAGAAAATTGTTGTCGGTGCAGGTGGAAATTAAATACCAATTTATTCAAAAATTACTGAATATATGACAATTTAATTGACACCAATTGATTGCGTATCATCTGTGCTTGAAAACTGATCTAATATCGTAGGCGGAGTTTATATTGCATATAATACATAGACAAATACTACTATTTTTCATTGATATCACTAATACGCGTTCACCATTTGTAAATCATAGATAATAATATAATCATACTAATGCCATTGAAAATTTTAATATCATAATTATAACTAATAAATAATATAAAAATAATTCCGCTCATCTTAATAGTCCAGTCTTCAAGCACAAATGACACGCAATCATTTGGCGTCAATTAAATTAACATATCTTCAGTAGTTTTTGAAAAAATTGACATTTAATTTCCAACTGCACCCCAAACAATTTTCTTTTTTTTAAACACAAATAATGGACGCCCAATTATGATACTTACATACTTAGACCCAGCAAATGAGGAACAATTTGTTGGTTATGTTTTAGTTTCTGGATTAGTTATATCGGGCGCCAGATTCACACGACTGTAATTGTCTCTAATTCAAAAAATGGCATCTTCTAACAATTGAAAATGTTCATCTATTCATTATTCACTAAAAATTGGTAAACTATAGGGTAAATTCATTTAAATTAAAATAGGGATTACTACATATGTAAATAAAATTACTGGAACAAAAACATTAAACAATAATCGTAAGTGTAATCATGTTCGTTCTTAATGTAATAATTTATTTTATAATATGTATGTAGGTACAATTTACAGGAAACATTCCGCCTTTATTGCTTTCTTATTGTACGAATAATTTGCAGAAGTACAGAACAGAATAGCATTATTATTGTTAACTATAAACAATTTATTAAGTTACTAAATGTAAGCTGTCTTTTTCATTATTTCTGATCAAAATCGGTAAAATGTATAACTTAATAAATATACCTAAATGTGTAGGTATATATAGATTGTCTGGTGTAGTCTCCAATTAAAACGGACATGTATATATATATTATACGATAATGTGTTAAATAGGTGCAGTATCACAAAATAGTATCGAAGAAAATAATATCTTATACGTAGAATTACATACTTATTACATATGCATCGGTTGATTGATATATTATTATGTACACGTATAAATCTATATATTTCTGTTAAATATTCAAATAGTACGAGAAACTGTTAAAAATCTGATTCGGGCAAAACGCTTAGCATCAACCTTCTAAAAGAGTTACTTTGTATAATCCTTTCCTCAGGTACACCTAGTTGATTTAAGTCGTTGTGTTTCTGACCGATATTATGTTTCTGAAAAGTCAAAAGTATTGTACATATACCAGACACCAGATAAAAACAAATAAAACCTCGAATCACTTTTTAAATTACCTTCGGTATATCAACCTTATTCGGAATATATATTTTTGAATGCGGAGGTACAGTCACTTCCTGGTATTTGTCGCCAAGTTGTTCCTCTTGAATTGCCTTGTAAATTTCACTTTTCGTGGGATCATATTTAACCGCTCTTCTCCTCCTATAACACAAAAAATTTTTGAATATGAGCACATACTTTTCTTGCAGTTAAGTACAGGTACACTTACGCCGGAAGGCCTGTTTGTTTTTGAATCGTGTCCGCAATTGCCGATTCACTGTAGAGGCCTATTGGTGAATTAAACTGCTTGTGAACTATCTAAAAGAACATGTATTTCAAAAGAGTACATGAAAATTTGTATATTTGTAAAGTAATATGAAACATTAGAAAATGCAAAAGTAGTATTGTTTAACAAATATATCAATGTGTCAATATCGAAGTGAAAAAATAAATATTAAAACACAATCTTGGCGATATTAGAAATAGTTAAGTACCCTACAAGTTTATTTTTGTCCACTAGAATCGTAGCAAACTGATAATAAGGATATTAAGGAAAGTTACAGTACATTATGAATAAAAAACATCAAGCGTACATCCTATATACTGTTCAGTTTTTTATTCATAATATTACAATGTGGAGTTTTATAAATCAAGTGCCTGAAGAAAATCTTACAATTAAAAGATAAAAAAGAAAAGAAACTTGTAATACGTATTAACAAATAACCGGTTCGATTTAAACAAGACAATAAATTAATTAGAAGAGAGTGAATGACTTAATATCGTTCGCCGTGTTCACTTTTCACCCCCTAAATTTTAATACGTAATATTTTTTAATACTTTACCTTGCCTCTTTCTTCGTCCGGAATTATTTTCTGCAAAACCGAATCTGCTACCTATAAAAATACAAATTAGCATTCTGAATAACTTGTTTCTAACATACCATTTTGCGCAAACAAGCAATTTTTTTAATCGTTATAATTCATATCGATTACTCACGTATAAATTTTGTGCAGACCGATAACACAATAAAAAAAGTAAATTGTACATTATTTAAATAACGAAAAGGTTACTTACCTTTTTTTTCAAAATATTTTCAGTTTCTAGGTGCATTGGAGGGGCTCTTACAGATGGATTAGGATGATGACGCAAATAGGATTCGGTCGGGGCCTGTTCACGTTTTATCTTTGCACCAGGAAGAACAAGTGGCGTAGTACGATAAGGCTGAAAATGGAAATTTTTATCTACTGATGGGTATATTAATGCATTATTTATATTTTAATAATAGCAGGTATGTTAGGATCTGTTTCAGTTTAACAGAGACGTGTTACATACATTAACACATTCATATCTTTATTAATTATTGTTTTTATTTTTTAAGCATATTATTCCGTTTCTAAAATCATATTTAAAAAGCGAACAAATCAGTTTAATTTATATTATATGTTGCTTGGATTTATTTGCGAAAATAACGAGCGATTGTACCAGACCTACATTTAGATTTCTAAAAATAATCTCAAACCTAAAACGTTGGTAAATACTTTGCAAAATTTAGCACCAGCAAAATTTAAATACGGTTTATTTATATATTTTTTTTAATTATTTCGTACATTATGTAATCATGCAATAACTAAGTACCTATTTGACGTTAGTTGTCAAGTTTAAAATCAAGAATCTAAATTTGGGTGTTTTAAAATACAACATATTTATACACGGCCTGTGTTAACTGAGTGCCATTTAATGCAAAAAATAATTAAACTTATTGACGATTCAGAAATAAAATCTCTGACTGTTAATAAATAAAAAATTGAAATTGAAATTGTTTTGTTAGAAACTACTTGTTAGCAGATAATTCTGTAAATTCTAAAGAAGGTACAAAGTGGCGAAACAATTGTCAAGGACATCACGAGTAGAGTTTTAATTTTACATTAGAATAATTTAGAACATTGATTAATAAAATCCAGTTCACCTGTCTGTCTACGTGGACATCCAAGTTGTGTCGATTATGTTTCAGCGCGTTTCTACCGTTAGGCAGAAATTGCATGTCGTATTCAATCATTTCTTCAAACGGCGCTCCTTGCGTAGGGGTTAGGGCTGTTCCTCCTCTCATATAATCGCTTCCGCTTTTTGGGGATAAGTGGGGAGAAGCTGGCAAAGGACTGTACGTTCTAGAACTGTGTAAAGAAGAATCGCCACTTCCGTAATAAGGATGATGTTCTCTGTGAATTAATGACAAAATGTTTAACATAAAAGTGTAAAAAAAGGTTGTAACAGCACTCACCTCTGAACGGCAACTTTTATTTCGTTATCCGAATTTCTGAACAAATTCCGTGCGTCCTGTTGTCTGATGTCGCGAGAATCATAATTATTTATTTTCGTTATTATGTCACCCCTTTGCAAATGATTCGCTGCTGGCGTTCCAAATCCAACCTAATAAACAACTTTTTATTAAACTAAACAAAAAGTTGATTACGAAATTACATTATATTATTAATGCTTAAATGAGTATTTTTGTTGTTAAAAATATGACAAAGGACTTTATATTATGACCTTGCACCTGTTTTCTCCGTTAACTATTTTATTACATTAATATTCTATCAATAATAAAATATTCTTTTTTATTACATACTTACTCGAGTTACTGTAATCGGCGCGTTAACGTCAGCTCCACCGATAACACTAAAACCCCAAGGAATAGATGCATTTTCTCTTTTCAGGGTAATTAAAAATTCACGTCGCCTTCTACCCATATTATTTTATTACAACAACGTTATTTATATTATTTAAGTTAATCAATGAATAGGTAATTAATACTTTTTATTCCATGTTTATGAAACAGTTTGTATTTGTAGATCGTGTCTTGAAAATAATGAGAATAAAAATAAATTATGTATTTTAAAGCCAAAAAGTGAGTGAATATCGAGATAGATAGGTGCAGGATAATCAAAATACTATTTTTGACCTACAAATTTCCTCTTATAAATAGCGAATAATTTTCAANATATTTGCAAACGATTAATAGTTGTTAATTATTTCCATGAATTTTTTCTATCCCCTACTTGTCCTATCATAAAACATTTCGAAACTATTTTAATGATATTGTTTTTATTTTGTCCTACACCTTCATATGTACAACTTTCTTTTTCTTTTTCTGAGTAATCAAGTATTAAGGCCTGACCTAATAAGTTAAGTATAGTTATACTGTTATACCATGGTTATATACATGGTCATACATTACAAAAGTTGTGCAGCACTGCTACAGCTAAGTAAGTGCTCTTCTGGTTTCTGACATGTCATAGGTTTACAATAGAGTAAGGACATGTAAGGGTTTTCTATTTGTTTTTATTGATAAGAAACGTGGTACCTATGTGTGGTACATTCGTACAACTTTAGGAGGGGATGTGTACGTGTACATGGTCGTGGCACCATGGCATGTACAAAGTCCTTGGCAAAAACCAATATACCAATAACAAAATTCAGTTAAAAATGATTAGCGAATAACAGTATTCCTTGGTAATCATTTTATCGTAACGAAACATAGTAGATAAATGGAACGAGACGTTGATGCTGACCTTCAAGTCTCAATGTGACTTTGGAATATGCAATGGAATTGTAGTTGGAGCACATTTACATATATTCAACAAGTATAATCCCGTACCTCGTAGTTGTTAATAAAATCCAGAATAATACACAAAAAATGGCCGAAAAGTAAGTTATATTAATTTAAAATTTAATCGCCTATTTGGTGTTTATATTTATTACAAAATTCACTTGTCATTTCCTTTCAATTACTAGGGATATTAAGTAATTTTCGATTTTATTTGATGTTTTTATAGTGCTACTCAAATTGATTCAAATGTTAAAATAATTACAAAGAAAGTATGTTTTACTGCAAAATAAGTATGGTAAGTTTATATTCTGAAGTGGTTTTCTTTTTTTTTTTGCACTGTTAAATATAATATATGGTTCATCTTTTTCAAAATACTAACTAAAAAGTATTTATTAGTTAACCCACAATTACATAATAATTTTTTTTAGAAAGGGAGATATCGGATTAATTGGTTTAGCTGTAATGGGACAAAATTTAATTTTGAACATGGCCGACCATGGTTTTACTGTAGTTGCTTATAATAGAACTGTGGAAAAGGTACACGCGTTTCTCTCAAATGAAGCTAAAGGAAAGAGCATCATTGGTGCAGTATCAATTGAAGATCTTGTGTCTAAATTAAAGGCACCAAGACGAATTATGCTTCTTGTGAAAGCAGGAAATGCAGTCGATGCTTTTATTGATCAATTACTTCCATACTTGAGCAAGGGCGATATCGTGATCGATGGAGGAAATTCTGAGTATACAGATACCCAAAGACGTTGCAAGGAATTGGAAGAAAAGGGCTTAAGATTTGTTGGAGCAGGTGTGTCAGGAGGCGAAGATGGAGCACGTTATGGACCCAGCTTGATGCCTGGTGGTCATTCAGAAGCATGGCCTCATATCAAATCAATATTTCAAAGTATTGCCGCTAAAGTTGATGGACAACCATGCTGCCACTGGGTAGGGTCTGATGGTGCAGGACACTTTGTTAAAATGGTTCATAATGGTATTGAATATGGTGATATGCAATTGATAGGCGAAATATACCATTTGATGTTGGCAATTGGACTCGATCAGTCTGAAATGGCCTACATTTTTGAAGAATGGAATAAAGGAGAATTAGACAGTTTTTTGATAGAAATCACCAAGGATATATTAAAATTCAAAGATGCTGATGGTAAATGTATCAACTATTTAAAAATATGTTGTTAATTAAGTTTAATTTAGGTAAATATCTTCTCCCAAAAATAAGAGATGCAGCTGGTCAAAAAGGAACAGGAAAATGGACAGCAATTGCTGCATTAAATTATGGAGTTCCCGTGACTCTTATTGGGGAAGCCGTCTTTAGTCGATGTCTATCTGCTTTAATTGATGAAAGACAAACCGCCAGTGCTCAACTTCCTGGACCTACGACTAAGTTCAGCGGTGACAAGCTTAAATTCTTGGAGGATTGTCGTCAGGTTAAAAACTTACCTGTTAAAATTTAAATTTTATCTTAATAATGAACTTGAGTAATTCGATTTATTTATTAAAATAGAATTCGATTTATTTCTTTAAATAAACAGAACACTCAAAAAAAAATAAAACTAATATTGATTTTGATATAGTTTTACCAGAAATGTTAGTTTTACACAGTCCTATCTGCTCAGCTACATGTTCAATTTTTTCTGTTTTTTGACATTGAAATTACCGAAATTCCATTATAAATTTATAAAATTTAAAATATTTCAGGCGTTGTATGCAAGCAAAATAGTTTCATATGCCCAAGGATTCATGTTATTGCGGGAAGCAGCGAAAATGTATAATTGGTCTTTAGATTATGGTTCCATTGCTTTGATGTGGAGAGGGGGTTGTATTATTAGATCAGTATTCTTGGGACAGATTAAAACCGCTTTTAGCAAAGACCCTACACTGAAGAACCTCTTGTTTGCCCCCTTCTTCAAAGAAGCCATTACTAAAGCACAAAGTGGATGGAGAAATGTTGTATCAACTGCAGTAAATATTGGTAAATCCGAGACATTCCTATCTTAGTGCTTCCAAATTGAAATGAAATCGACCCTTCTATTTTTGTTACAGGTGTTCCTACTCCTGCACTGAGCACTGCTCTTGCATTTTATGATGGATACAGATCGAAACGTCTTCCTGCCAATTTACTACAAGCACAAAGAGATTATTTTGGAGCTCACACATATGAGTTACTCGGACAGGAGGGTAAATTTATTCATACAAATTGGACTGGGCGTGGTGGAAACATATCAGCCAGCACATACCAGGCTTGAAACATTTAAGGAAAAAGAGGCACGGTTTTGGGAACAATTCATTAATGATATGTTAAATCACTAAAATATTGTTTATAAACAAAGAACTTGTTATTTGTCATTGTCTCTATTGTGGTGCCTTCCCGTTTATTCCTGTTACTATTAATTCTTTTTATTATGAAAAATTACCAAAATCAAACTAGTTTTTATAACATTCTATTACTTTGAGTATGTAAGATTTGCACCTATACGATAAGTTGGTTGCATAAGCATAACATTGAAAACACCATACTTATCTACTATAGCTATAATTATTAAGTATTATTAATTAATTGTGAATTTTACACATTCCGTATTTTTAGATTTTGCGATAAATGCTATGGCTGGCGATAAAGTCTACAAACACGTTGGCACCACGCGCTTGCATTTTAACGTTGCGTTTACCCTTTTACGTAAAGTCGCATAACTTGAATATAGTACATTTCGAGCAGTTCTTTTTTGTAGTAAGTTTATAAAAAGCTAAATTTTGAAATCATGTGTGGAATTTGGGCGGTTTTTGGCATTCAGTGTGACTTGAAAGAATGCTTTTTAGCATCTTTTACAAAAATTAGTAAACGAGGCCCTGATGCATGGAGATTAGAGTGTGATAGGAGAGTAAAGGTAATTTATAATTCTACTTTCAAGATTGTGCATTCCTATTATTTGAAAATATTTAATAGATTTTTGTTAGGATGCGACTATTGGTTTCCATCGATTAACAATTGTCGATACACTACATGGTATGCAACCTATGAAATTACATGCTTATCCTTTTCAAGTTCTTATTTGTAACGGAGAACTGTACAACTGTAAAAAGGTAGGTATATAAATATCTTATTTATTTATAAACCAAACTAAACAATGCAATTTATATAATATAATTAAATTTTAGCTAGCTAAGGAAGAAAATTTTGTGTATGAAACAAATAATGATGTTGAATGCATTTTGCATCTGTACAACAAGTACGGTATAGAAAAATGCGTGAAAAATTTAGATGGAGTCTTTGCATTTTGTATTGTCGATGTGAAGAAACAAGCTGTTTATATAGCAAGAGATCCATATGGTGTTCGACCATTGTTTAAAGTGACTGGTGCAAATAAAGTGTTAGGTATATCATCTGAAGCTAAAGGTGAGTCAAAAGAACAGAATTGTTATTCATATTTTTACTGCAAAAATTAATGATTTTTAAGAGAAATACAAGAAAAATACTTGCACAAACTTTTCCAAAATGTAACAGTGTTTGGTTTGCAGGTTTAGTGAACCTATATAAAGAACTTAATGAAGCTAATAAAATATTAGAACCATTTTCTCCAGGCACATTCGAAGAATATAAACTAATGGAGAATGGTACAGTGAAGTTTCTTAATAGTCAACGTTTCCACAAACCAACTGACACGCCTGTTTTCAAACCATTTCTATCCTACAGAGGTTTCATTTTTTGCTTTATTGTTCCATATTTACTGTTAATTGATTAAGTAATTGAACTTATCAGAAACTAATGTTGTTTTGTAGATTTTACTAAAGATGTATATGCAAATGTAAGAAATTTATTGACAATGGCAGTCAAAAAGCGACTTATGGCCGATCGTAGAATTGGTTGCTTGCTTTCAGGTGGTTTAGATTCGTCACTACTTGCAGCACTCCTTGTAGCAGAAACAAACAAAGCCAAAATACCGTACAAAATACAAGTATGTGCTATGCACTTCGTATTTTTTTTTTTGATTAATTACAACCATCAATGCAAATGTCTCTGGAGGCAATTTAGCCTGCACTTAAAATTGAATTAAAATTTGAATTTTGAATTGGAATTTATTACCAGAAATTAAATTTATACATGCATTGAATTAAGCATTTTATTTGCAGTCGTTCTCGGTAGGAATGAGCGATAGTCCAGACTTAATCGCAGCCAGGGAAGTTGCAGAATATATCGGTACAGAACACCACGAAGTAATTTTCACGGAAGAAGATGTTGAAGCGGTTTTAGACGATGTCATATATTACTTAGAAACTCCTGATATCACAACTGTTAGAGCATCTATAGGAATGTATTTGGTTTCTAAGTATATCTTAGAACAAACGGATACCACAGTATTGATCAGTGGTGAAGGTGCGGACGAATTAGCTCAGGGCTATATTTATTTTAGGGACGCGCCGGACCCGACGTCGGCTCATAATGAAAGTATCAGACTACTAAAGGACATCTACTTGTTTGATGGATTAAGAGCTGATAGAACTACATCGGCTAATAGGTAAACATTTTTACTTCTTTGTGTCATTTTATTTCTTCCTAAATAATGGTTAATGCTTATATTACAGCATCATTAAAATTATAATAGTTTAAAGTTGACCGAATAATTAACTTTTTATAATTTAGTAAACGACGTAATTCTTAGTTTAGAACTGAGGGTTCCATTCTTGGATCTGCAATTTAGTAGTTATATTTTAAATTTACCTGAGGAAATTAGACAGCCAAAAGACGGAAAAATTGAAAAATTTCTAATACGTTCTGCATTTGATGAAACAAGTTTGCTTCCTTCGAAAATTCTTTGGCGTCATAAGGAAGCTTTTAGGTAAAATAATTTAGAAAACGAAATAGTGTTAATATTTTAATGTCGATCATTTTAGTGATGGAGTCGCCTCAGAAAAGAAATCTCTATTTACAATACTTGCAGAAATCGTAGATAAACGAATGCCAGAAAAATTTGATGAAATAAAAGCTGCAGAAATGTTCCCACATTGCACACCTAAAACGAAGGAATCATTTTATTACAGGACTGTTTTTGAAAAACATTATCCATCTTTGGCAAACACACTCATTCCTTACTTTTGGATGCCAAAATGGATAAATGTAAATGATCCATCAGCTAGATTTATTACACATTACGCTGCAAATGTAGCAGAAATGTCATAGAATCAATTATATGAGTCAAAGCAATAAAACCAGGAAAATTCTTATTATGTTGTTATATTTCTATACCGTTAAACATTTATTTAATTACCACATTGCTCTTTGTATTCCAGACAATTTATTGTGGTCAGCTAAATCACGAAAAACTATTCGACTTAACCTCCATCGATGTGCAACGCCTCGCGGCCTAGAAGTTACAACACATCGCCCTTGAAGCCGTAAAACTGCAGAATCTCTAGGAAGATTTCCGATCTCCTCATCTGCAATGCATTGAAGTTCTGCTGGTAAGATATCATTTTTTCGCAGTGAATTAATTCGAAGACGAGTAGGAGCATATTCCTTTACTATGTTTCGACGTTTCACATCTCTTATCATACGGGCTCCAACATATTTTGTTCTTTCTTGCTGAAACTGTTATAATGCGTTTAAAAAGATTCAGATTCTAAAACAGTAATTGATAAAAATTTACTTTGGTTAGGAGGAGAAGGTTCTGAATGCCTAAGAATAGTCGATTTCCATAAATTAACATGATTTAATTAATTATCTTTCACTTATGCGGCTACGCTGTCGAAAGAGTGAGGTTAATACATAGACTAGGTTAACAAAATACTCCACAGATACTATCATGACAATTTCCATAGATTATAACTTCTCTCGTCAGACGAACCATAGATGAAAGATAATATATGTTTTTCAATCGTGTGAATCTCTGGCTCCCGATATAAATAATCCTCTGTTTTAAATTTTACCAATAAATTGTGTGTTGTTTGCTGGTTTTAAATACGTAAGTATCATAATTGGGCGTCCATTAATTATGTTAAGAAGAAAAGAAAATTGTTGTCGGTGCAGGTGGAAATTAAATACCAATTTATTCAAAAATTACTGAATATATGACAATTTAATTGACACCAATTGATTGCGTATCATCTGTGCTTGAAAACTGATCTAATATCGTAGGCGGAGTTTATATTGCATATAATACATAGACAAATACTACTATTTTTCATTGATATCACTAATACGCGTTCACCATTTGTAAATCATAGATAATAATATAATCATACTAATGCCATTGAAAATTTTAATATCATAATTATAACTAATAAATAATATAAAAATAATTCCGCTCATCTTAATAGTCCAGTCTTCAAGCACAAATGACACGCAATCATTTGGCGTCAATTAAATTAACATATCTTCAGTAGTTTTTGAAAAAATTGACATTTAATTTCCAACTGCACCCCAAACAATTTTCTTTTTTTTAAACACAAATAATGGACGCCCAATTATGATACTTACATACTTAGACCCAGCAAATGAGGAACAATTTGTTGGTTATGTTTTAGTTTCTGGATTAGTTATATCGGGCGCCAGATTCACACGACTGTAATTGTCTCTAATTCAAAAAATGGCATCTTCTAACAATTGAAAATGTTCATCTATTCATTATTCACTAAAAATTGGTAAACTATAGGGTAAATTCATTTAAATTAAAATAGGGATTACTACATATGTAAATAAAATTACTGGAACAAAAACATTAAACAATAATCGTAAGTGTAATCATGTTCGTTCTTAATGTAATAATTTATTTTATAATATGTATGTAGGTACAATTTACAGGAAACATTCCGCCTTTATTGCTTTCTTATTGTACGAATAATTTGCAGAAGTACAGAACAGAATAGCATTATTATTGTTAACTATAAACAATTTATTAAGTTACTAAATGTAAGCTGTCTTTTTCATTATTTCTGATCAAAATCGGTAAAATGTATAACTTAATAAATATACCTAAATGTGTAGGTATATATAGATTGTCTGGTGTAGTCTCCAATTAAAACGGACATGTATATATATATTATACGATAATGTGTTAAATAGGTGCAGTATCACAAAATAGTATCGAAGAAAATAATATCTTATACGTAGAATTACATACTTATTACATATGCATCGGTTGATTGATATATTATTATGTACACGTATAAATCTATATATTTCTGTTAAATATTCAAATAGTACGAGAAACTGTTAAAAATCTGATTCGGGCAAAACGCTTAGCATCAACCTTCTAAAAGAGTTACTTTGTATAATCCTTTCCTCAGGTACACCTAGTTGATTTAAGTCGTTGTGTTTCTGACCGATATTATGTTTCTGAAAAGTCAAAAGTATTGTACATATACCAGACACCAGATAAAAACAAATAAAACCTCGAATCACTTTTTAAATTACCTTCGGTATATCAACCTTATTCGGAATATATATTTTTGAATGCGGAGGTACAGTCACTTCCTGGTATTTGTCGCCAAGTTGTTCCTCTTGAATTGCCTTGTAAATTTCACTTTTCGTGGGATCATATTTAACCGCTCTTCTCCTCCTATAACACAAAAAATTTTTGAATATGAGCACATACTTTTCTTGCAGTTAAGTACAGGTACACTTACGCCGGAAGGCCTGTTTGTTTTTGAATCGTGTCCGCAATTGCCGATTCACTGTAGAGGCCTATTGGTGAATTAAACTGCTTGTGAACTATCTAAAAGAACATGTATTTCAAAAGAGTACATGAAAATTTGTATATTTGTAAAGTAATATGAAACATTAGAAAATGCAAAAGTAGTATTGTTTAACAAATATATCAATGTGTCAATATCGAAGTGAAAAAATAAATATTAAAACACAATCTTGGCGATATTAGAAATAGTTAAGTACCCTACAAGTTTATTTTTGTCCACTAGAATCGTAGCAAACTGATAATAAGGATATTAAGGAAAGTTACAGTACATTATGAATAAAAAACATCAAGCGTACATCCTATATACTGTTCAGTTTTTTATTCATAATATTACAATGTGGAGTTTTATAAATCAAGTGCCTGAAGAAAATCTTACAATTAAAAGATAAAAAAGAAAAGAAACTTGTAATACGTATTAACAAATAACCGGTTCGATTTAAACAAGACAATAAATTAATTAGAAGAGAGTGAATGACTTAATATCGTTCGCCGTGTTCACTTTTCACCCCCTAAATTTTAATACGTAATATTTTTTAATACTTTACCTTGCCTCTTTCTTCGTCCGGAATTATTTTCTGCAAAACCGAATCTGCTACCTATAAAAATACAAATTAGCATTCTGAATAACTTGTTTCTAACATACCATTTTGCGCAAACAAGCAATTTTTTTAATCGTTATAATTCATATCGATTACTCACGTATAAATTTTGTGCAGACCGATAACACAATAAAAAAAGTAAATTGTACATTATTTAAATAACGAAAAGGTTACTTACCTTTTTTTTCAAAATATTTTCAGTTTCTAGGTGCATTGGAGGGGCTCTTACAGATGGATTAGGATGATGACGCAAATAGGATTCGGTCGGGGCCTGTTCACGTTTTATCTTTGCACCAGGAAGAACAAGTGGCGTAGTACGATAAGGCTGAAAATGGAAATTTTTATCTACTGATGGGTATATTAATGCATTATTTATATTTTAATAATAGCAGGTATGTTAGGATCTGTTTCAGTTTAACAGAGACGTGTTACATACATTAACACATTCATATCTTTATTAATTATTGTTTTTATTTTTTAAGCATATTATTCCGTTTCTAAAATCATATTTAAAAAGCGAACAAATCAGTTTAATTTATATTATATGTTGCTTGGATTTATTTGCGAAAATAACGAGCGATTGTACCAGACCTACATTTAGATTTCTAAAAATAATCTCAAACCTAAAACGTTGGTAAATACTTTGCAAAATTTAGCACCAGCAAAATTTAAATACGGTTTATTTATATATTTTTTTTAATTATTTCGTACATTATGTAATCATGCAATAACTAAGTACCTATTTGACGTTAGTTGTCAAGTTTAAAATCAAGAATCTAAATTTGGGTGTTTTAAAATACAACATATTTATACACGGCCTGTGTTAACTGAGTGCCATTTAATGCAAAAAATAATTAAACTTATTGACGATTCAGAAATAAAATCTCTGACTGTTAATAAATAAAAAATTGAAATTGAAATTGTTTTGTTAGAAACTACTTGTTAGCAGATAATTCTGTAAATTCTAAAGAAGGTACAAAGTGGCGAAACAATTGTCAAGGACATCACGAGTAGAGTTTTAATTTTACATTAGAATAATTTAGAACATTGATTAATAAAATCCAGTTCACCTGTCTGTCTACGTGGACATCCAAGTTGTGTCGATTATGTTTCAGCGCGTTTCTACCGTTAGGCAGAAATTGCATGTCGTATTCAATCATTTCTTCAAACGGCGCTCCTTGCGTAGGGGTTAGGGCTGTTCCTCCTCTCATATAATCGCTTCCGCTTTTTGGGGATAAGTGGGGAGAAGCTGGCAAAGGACTGTACGTTCTAGAACTGTGTAAAGAAGAATCGCCACTTCCGTAATAAGGATGATGTTCTCTGTGAATTAATGACAAAATGTTTAACATAAAAGTGTAAAAAAAGGTTGTAACAGCACTCACCTCTGAACGGCAACTTTTATTTCGTTATCCGAATTTCTGAACAAATTCCGTGCGTCCTGTTGTCTGATGTCGCGAGAATCATAATTATTTATTTTCGTTATTATGTCACCCCTTTGCAAATGATTCGCTGCTGGCGTTCCAAATCCAACCTAATAAACAACTTTTTATTAAACTAAACAAAAAGTTGATTACGAAATTACATTATATTATTAATGCTTAAATGAGTATTTTTGTTGTTAAAAATATGACAAAGGACTTTATATTATGACCTTGCACCTGTTTTCTCCGTTAACTATTTTATTACATTAATATTCTATCAATAATAAAATATTCTTTTTTATTACATACTTACTCGAGTTACTGTAATCGGCGCGTTAACGTCAGCTCCACCGATAACACTAAAACCCCAAGGAATAGATGCATTTTCTCTTTTCAGGGTAATTAAAAATTCACGTCGCCTTCTACCCATATTATTTTATTACAACAACGTTATTTATATTATTTAAGTTAATCAATGAATAGGTAATTAATACTTTTTATTCCATGTTTATGAAACAGTTTGTATTTGTAGATCGTGTCTTGAAAATAATGAGAATAAAAATAAATTATGTATTTTAAAGCCAAAAAGTGAGTGAATATCGAGATAGATAGGTGCAGGATAATCAAAATACTATTTTTGACCTACAAATTTCCTCTTATAAATAGCGAATAATTTTCAAAACAATGAAACGGATAATTAATTCGTTCACAGTCGAATGTTTTTTTTTTGCGATATTCGTGTTACTAGAGCTACCACAATAATATTATTGTAAATTTTAAACAAATGACAATTTAGGTATGTATATTGTTTACAAGTTAGTTATTGTTAGATAAGTTCTAAGTTGTTCTATTTTATTCTCACTTATTGTTGGTTTTGAAAACTATTAAGATTAAAAAAAGAAAAATGAAAAACGGTATATCACAATACGACACACTATTATGATGTACATATACAATAAGTACAAGTGATAAGAGAAATTTGCACTGTTAAGAAAGAATAATGCAAGGATAAAAGAGTCAACTTATTTGAATAAATAGTGCAGTTGGGAGTTTGCCACCCCTGCTTCTCTACTGGCATGCAAGTTTTAAAAATAGCGAAACTCATCGTCAGCTGGTGTTGAATTTTAAATGCGGGTATGTATTATGTATAGAACAACTTCATCTGACGTAAAAATACATGCATACACAAAACTTTACATACGTATCGTATAATAATAAAAATGTAACATACGGTAACTATCCAGTTAAAGTTATGTGTTTGCAGATTACATCGATACATTTTGTTTAATTATATAATGTGAAAGAGCAAGTCAAACAAAACTGTACGTTTTGAATGAAAACTGCGTAAAATTCGTTTATATATTTTAGATGAGAATGAACCAAAAAATTTTGTAAAATCTTGATGCCTAATAGTGAGAAGGTCAGGTACATTGAAATGATGCAATTATATTACAATATGTTGTTGTTTAATTGAAAATGTAGCGTTCATGAAAAAGGTGTGTATATTAATGAAATTATCTCTCTGTTTTTTTTAGTTACCATTAGATGGTTGATGAGTACAATAAATAAATGAATTAATAGGGAAACAATATTCAGTTGAGAATTTGAAGCATATCACGTAGTACCTAATCATTATTAGTTAATTCTATCAGAACAAGAGTAGTTGAGTATAAATGCGTAAACGTTTCTGTACCTTTTTTTGCGATCTTATAGGCCAAAATGACGGTCTTTGGAGTGACGAAGTTGACATTTTCACTTTTTAAACGGTAAAGCACAAGTAAATGGTATTTTTGCTGAATTTGAAAATAATTACAGTATTTTTATGGAGGGGCGTTTTCTAGGCCAAAATTTATATTTAGAATGTTTATAAACGACATAACAGCGTTTCTGTTTGACGCCACCAACGCGTCTCCGTACTGACTCTTATACTACTTTTCACAAAATTTACAATTAGATGGTCGTCTGTTAACATCTTTTAAAACAGTTTTGCAATGTGGATGATAATAAGTTAATAATGTCCACTACCTACGTACTATTTTACAACAAAAACCTCCACTTTTCAATAATTTACCATTATAATAATATGAAATAAAAGTATTTTGTTTTTTTATCACCTTATTTATTGTTATAAATGCAACTATAATTTCGGTACAAGTAGATATCCATTATCAAATGTTTCACACAATTGAATGTTCAAAACAATTAATGTACCATTTTTCCTCAAACTACTTTGAATACCTATTCAATTTTATGAATCGTTTGACACGAAAGTCGTTGCATTTGTAATAATAAATAACGCGACCAAAACGATAATTTTTCATTTCGTCTCTATAAAACACCAATCGTCCCTATTTTACTCTACGCTTCACCTATTTGGTCTCCTACCTACTCATACCTAACACTAATCGTAAGATTAAAGTCTATTCAATATAAGTTTCTCAGATTTTTACCATTTAAATCAGACTCGCCTCTCCATCCGTTCACGCATATCTACCGCGACATAGCTCTCAGATTCGGTCTAGCTGATATCAAATCCCTATATAAACTCGAGTCCTGACTAATGTTTAAAGTAACAAAATTAATCTGCTTCGAAGACAACATTACCTGTCTCTTTTCAGAGAACAAACGTACAGTCTCAGAAATGTTCCCAATCTCAATAAACTGTACTCGGTATTTAACAGTTTCTTTTAGATTGCGTAGAGGAGGGAATGAGCTTCCAATATTCTTAAACTTAAGAGTTATGTTGCTTCTGTGGGAACAACTGTTGCCAAAAACTAGTATTTTAGAATTTTAACTATTTGCGCATTACAATTAAGTGCAACTACGTTATTTTTTATACTCTCTTATATTTATATATAATGTATATATAGTACAACTTTTGTGAAAATAATATTTTGTATTGGGGTCATTTCTGTATTTTTCTAATAAATAAATAATGCAGTTCACACAGATAATAATAATAATATAACGGTATGTGATTTCCGTTCTATAACGCTTTTATCCAATAAACAGTAAATGTAAAATAAAATTGGCGTTTTAACATGATTTGTGTACAAAGGGTGCATCACATCACGTGTTCGATTATTTTTTTAATGTGGACTGTAATAAAGTATCATTACACTAACAAAAGCAAAATTGTCTTATTCATTATATTTTCTTAATAATTGCTGCCTTTTTTTTTTATACTGAAATGATGAAGGAACAGCCTTTATATTCGAAATGTTTATGCAAAACTTTCCATTATATAGTTGGTTAACAGAGATTATATGCGCTTCGATTCAGTTTTGAACGAAAAGATTATTATTTATTTGAATATATCGCAAATTAATAATGATATTTGAAATACTTTTTCGAATATTTGAAATGAACAAAAGATAAAGTAGGAATATATCTATAAATATATATATATATTTGTGTGCATTGCATGATAACATGTATGACGTGATTTTCTTTATCTAGAAATACATACACGCCTTTGGTAGAAGTATCTACATCAATGAATAGGTAATTAATACTTTTTATTCCATGTTTATGAAACAGTTTGTATTTGTAGATCGTGTCTTGAAAATAATGAGAATAAAAATAAATTATGTATTTTAAAGCCAAAAAGTGAGTGAATATCGAGATAGATAGGTGCAGGATAATCAAAATACTATTTTTGACCTACAAATTTCCTCTTATAAATAGCGAATAATTTTCAAAACAATGAAACGGATAATTAATTCGTTCACAGTCGAATGTTTTTTTTTTGCGATATTCGTGTTACTAGAGCTACCACAATAATATTATTGTAAATTTTAAACAAATGACAATTTAGGTATGTATATTGTTTACAAGTTAGTTATTGTTAGATAAGTTCTAAGTTGTTCTATTTTATTCTCACTTATTGTTGGTTTTGAAAACTATTAAGATTAAAAAAAGAAAAATGAAAAACGGTATATCACAATACGACACACTATTATGATGTACATATACAATAAGTACAAGTGATAAGAGAAATTTGCACTGTTAAGAAAGAATAATGCAAGGATAAAAGAGTCAACTTATTTGAATAAATAGTGCAGTTGGGAGTTTGCCACCCCTGCTTCTCTACTGGCATGCAAGTTTTAAAAATAGCGAAACTCATCGTCAGCTGGTGTTGAATTTTAAATGCGGGTATGTATTATGTATAGAACAACTTCATCTGACGTAAAAATACATGCATACACAAAACTTTACATACGTATCGTATAATAATAAAAATGTAACATACGGTAACTATCCAGTTAAAGTTATGTGTTTGCAGATTACATCGATACATTTTGTTTAATTATATAATGTGAAAGAGCAAGTCAAACAAAACTGTACGTTTTGAATGAAAACTGCGTAAAATTCGTTTATATATTTTAGATGAGAATGAACCAAAAAATTTTGTAAAATCTTGATGCCTAATAGTGAGAAGGTCAGGTACATTGAAATGATGCAATTATATTACAATATGTTGTTGTTTAATTGAAAATGTAGCGTTCATGAAAAAGGTGTGTATATTAATGAAATTATCTCTCTGTTTTTTTTAGTTACCATTAGATGGTTGATGAGTACAATAAATAAATGAATTAATAGGGAAACAATATTCAGTTGAGAATTTGAAGCATATCACGTAGTACCTAATCATTATTAGTTAATTCTATCAGAACAAGAGTAGTTGAGTATAAATGCGTAAACGTTTCTGTACCTTTTTTTGCGATCTTATAGGCCAAAATGACGGTCTTTGGAGTGACGAAGTTGACATTTTCACTTTTTAAACGGTAAAGCACAAGTAAATGGTATTTTTGCTGAATTTGAAAATAATTACAGTATTTTTATGGAGGGGCGTTTTCTAGGCCAAAATTTATATTTAGAATGTTTATAAACGACATAACAGCGTTTCTGTTTGACGCCACCAACGCGTCTCCGTACTGACTCTTATACTACTTTTCACAAAATTTACAATTAGATGGTCGTCTGTTAACATCTTTTAAAACAGTTTTGCAATGTGGATGATAATAAGTTAATAATGTCCACTACCTACGTACTATTTTACAACAAAAACCTCCACTTTTCAATAATTTACCATTATAATAATATGAAATAAAAGTATTTTGTTTTTTTATCACCTTATTTATTGTTATAAATGCAACTATAATTTCGGTACAAGTAGATATCCATTATCAAATGTTTCACACAATTGAATGTTCAAAACAATTAATGTACCATTTTTCCTCAAACTACTTTGAATACCTATTCAATTTTATGAATCGTTTGACACGAAAGTCGTTGCATTTGTAATAATAAATAACGCGACCAAAACGATAATTTTTCATTTCGTCTCTATAAAACACCAATCGTCCCTATTTTACTCTACGCTTCACCTATTTGGTCTCCTACCTACTCATACCTAACACTAATCGTAAGATTAAAGTCTATTCAATATAAGTTTCTCAGATTTTTACCATTTAAATCAGACTCGCCTCTCCATCCGTTCACGCATATCTACCGCGACATAGCTCTCAGATTCGGTCTAGCTGATATCAAATCCCTATATAAACTCGAGTCCTGACTAATGTTTAAAGTAACAAAATTAATCTGCTTCGAAGACAACATTACCTGTCTCTTTTCAGAGAACAAACGTACAGTCTCAGAAATGTTCCCAATCTCAATAAACTGTACTCGGTATTTAACAGTTTCTTTTAGATTGCGTAGAGGAGGGAATGAGCTTCCAATATTCTTAAACTTAAGAGTTATGTTGCTTCTGTGGGAACAACTGTTGCCAAAAACTAGTATTTTAGAATTTTAACTATTTGCGCATTACAATTAAGTGCAACTACGTTATTTTTTATACTCTCTTATATTTATATATAATGTATATATAGTACAACTTTTGTGAAAATAATATTTTGTATTGGGGTCATTTCTGTATTTTTCTAATAAATAAATAATGCAGTTCACACAGATAATAATAATAATATAACGGTATGTGATTTCCGTTCTATAACGCTTTTATCCAATAAACAGTAAATGTAAAATAAAATTGGCGTTTTAACATGATTTGTGTACAAAGGGTGCATCACATCACGTGTTCGATTATTTTTTTAATGTGGACTGTAATAAAGTATCATTACACTAACAAAAGCAAAATTGTCTTATTCATTATATTTTCTTAATAATTGCTGCCTTTTTTTTTATACTGAAATGATGAAGGAACAGCCTTTATATTCGAAATGTTTATGCAAAACTTTCCATTATATAGTTGGTTAACAGAGATTATATGCGCTTCGATTCAGTTTTGAACGAAAAGATTATTATTTATTTGAATATATCGCAAATTAATAATGATATTTGAAATACTTTTTCGAATATTTGAAATGAACAAAAGATAAAGTAGGAATATATCTATAAATATATATATATATTTGTGTGCATTGCATGATAACATGTATGACGTGATTTTCTTTATCTAGAAATACATACACGCCTTTGGTAGAAGTATCTACATGTACAATTATGGAGTAGTAATAATTTATTTACAGAAATAATAGTTATTGGATATTCGTTACTGCACCAAATCATTTTAGCAGTTTAAAGTAATTAAAATACACAAAATAATATTTATACATGTATGTATGTAACATACCTATTGCAGTCTTTTTAGAACATTCATCAGTAATCAA
The DNA here is from genome assembly GCF_000699045.2 of Agrilus planipennis. Classification (NCBI taxonomy): domain Eukaryota; kingdom Metazoa; phylum Arthropoda; class Insecta; order Coleoptera; family Buprestidae; genus Agrilus; species Agrilus planipennis. Next base: position 305,663 of record NW_020438960.1, read on the forward strand.
AGTAAGTGTCAGGTGCTTGCCACATTAATGAACCATTATTTTTATAAGTAGTTGTATTATTATTATAATATGAATTATATTAAAAATGTTTTGCGAATTATAACGTTGCTCACTAATTATTCTTAATTATTACCTAATATGCTGGTACTTATTTATAAAAACAAAATTTATGAAACTAAAAAAAAAATACAATAGGTACGTACAACTTTTTTCACGTTTATTTTAGCAATGCCAGATCAAGAAATAAAAAATAAACCTTTTAAAATAACCGTGGTCGGTGATGGTATGGTTGGAAAAACTTGTCTCTTAATTTCTTACACAAGAAACGAATTTCCAGAGGAATATGTTCCAACAGTGTAAGAATTTTTAATTATTACGACGGTAAATGCATTTAAAGAAATATATTTTATAGTTTCGATAATCACAGCGAAAGTATATCTGTAGATGGAAACGATTACTGTATAAAGTTATGGGATACAGCTGGACAAGAAGATTACCAACGTTTACGACCTCTTTCCTATCCTGGTGTACGGAAATGTAAACAAAAAAACATTTCAATGGAAATTTTTCACCAATTATTTTTTTAGACGAACTGCTTCCTGGTTTGTTTCTCAGTATCGAGTGAAACTAGTTACGAAAACGTACGTAATAAATGGGTACCTGAAGTACGTCATTACATGCCTCACGTTCCCATAATTCTAATAGGTAATTGTTCGTTTTTGAAAGCCTTACAAATATTCGTCTCAACCTGCCCGAATGAAAATTCATATTCAGTAAAACTATAGTATAACATAAATGTTCATGAAATCGCCTGACTGAGGAAACAAATATTTGACAAATTCTTACTGTTTATAAATCGTTTACAAAAAATCTAATTACAATAATTTATTGATTACACTAAAATTATTTTAGCAACAAAAATCGATCTCAGGGACGATCCAAATAATATATGCTTGACTGAAAAGGAGGGAAAATATTTAAAAAAGAAAATACAAGCAAAAGCATACCTAGAATGTTCAGCAAAAACTGGATTTGGAGTAAGAGAAATATTTGCAGATGCCGTTCGGATGTGTTTAATAAATGAAAATAAATCAAAACAACGATTTTGTTGTCTCATATAAGACTTGACAATGAATAGAAATTTCATTTCTCTAAATTTGTTGTTCTATTGTGATAATTTCATAGGATCAGAAAAATATACTATTTTGTAGTTAAGCACAAAGCATCTCAGCATGACAGACCAATGGTTAAAATAAAACCTATGTAGCACTCACTTCAACTAAGAAGAAACCTTTTACCCTAATTATTGAACTTAAATATTCCTTAAATCTTACTCTTTTTAGAAAAGAAATCAATTTTAAAGAAATAGGGACTAAACATTTTCCCCTAATATCAACATCATTCACAAGAAAAGAATAGAAATAAACAAAACATACTTCCCATACATTTTATTTAGCTTTTTTGGATTTTATTTTTCTCATATAAAACTCGAGCTCCTTTCCTTCTAAAACATAACCATCAGCACGCCCACACTGACCTGGTCTTGAAGACAAGCATGCTAGATAAAAGAAAAAACAATACAATTATAATGTTATTACATTTCATTAATGCAGTGCTAATTTTTTCTTGTTTTTCAGAGTAACTATGACAAAGCAAATCACTGAATCAGCACAAATCAAAACGATTAAGTAAATATTAGATTCTCCCTTGTAAATATCATCATATAAAAATTCCAATAAAACGAAAAATCATTAAAAATTATCATTTCTTACCTAACAGACGTCCAGTCTGAAATTGTTCTTCTAATGCAGGTTCTACTTTAGCAGTTTTCTGTCTTACTTCATACTTCTTAGCAACTTTTTTACTACGCTTTTTATTCAAAACAGCTTCCTCTGCTTCTGACTACAAATAATTCTCAGTGGTTAATTCAACATTAATTGCATTTTTTATTTTTTTTTAATTCAATGTTCAGGCAATCAATATCGTAATCATAGGTAAAATTCATATGACACGCATGAACTCATCATATTTCTGAATTCATATAAATGGTATATATGTTTACTCACCAACTTCGCCCCTTTTTTGCGACCCAACGGTACAACGTAATGACTTTCGTACCACTGCCTAAATGGTGTGGCATCAATGGTGACAATAGCATTCTTTACCAAGGTTTTTGTACGCACCAGTTCATTATTACTAGCATTGTAAACAACGTCAATAATACGAGTTTTGCGTGCTTGTCCTTCAGAACCCCATGCAAAATTTCCTGTATCTAACCGTAAAGCTCTATACTTAATGTTTCCACCTCGAGTTCTCACATGATGTATTCTTCTAGAGCCCAGCTTAGTGTTAGCAGCCGGTCGACCTAACTCAAATTTCCTTTTCTTCCTTAAAGGTTTCCGTTTTCCACCGGTGGCACGCCTTTTATGCCAGTGATCTCTACTTATACCTAGGTAAAACAATAAAGCGAAATTAAAACGTTCAAATTTAAGGTTAAACCACAGATCGTTCCGAAAAGATAATCTAGGAAATAATTATTGCAATAAAAAAGTCAACATTAATAGAATAATGTTGCTAAACTGTATTGTGTCGATGTTTTGTGTAAAAGATGATTAAAAAAGATAATTTTTAGTAAATATCTCCTTACCCATATTTGCAAATCAGACGTTACGCGAATTAAAAGAGAGAAATCACAGAGATGATAATAATAATAACATTATTATTTCCACCTATAGAAAAGCTGTCAATTTTCATATAGAACTTCATATGGAATTGACCCAAGGTTGTTAAACTTGTGGGTGTACTCGCCCAAGCTGACTTACGATTTAATGAAATTATACGTAGATTAATTGACAAGTGATTTTAACGACTGCTGGCAATAAAGAAACCTTTTAACCTTACTTCGTGAATTTGTTACTTTTCGTTTTATCTGTCTGTAAGTCTCATGGAACACATCCTATTTGTCTGTAGCATAAATTCTAACTTCGTTACTTAAAAAACTTCTAAAAACTTCAAAAATTAAATTTATTTAAATTTATATTCATGGAGTTAGGTTACGCGAGGTGGGGACAGACCTCCAGTGATTTCTCTTTAACCTACTATGATCGTATCTATGACACACTAATCATATCAGTGGTGTCAGTCGGTGTCAATCATCTATGGTATCAACCTATTATCTATGGTGCCAAGTTATGGTCAACTGTGTTTTGTTAACTTGTCGTATTCCAATTCCGGGAGCGTTCTTCAAGTAGTTATTAGTGGCTTGTGAGGTACTTGGTAGGTCCAGTTAATAGAAAATTAGTTTATTATAAATTCAAAAAAGTATATTTTAAGGAAACAATGGCTGTTGTTGCTGAACTTGCATGTGTGTACTCTTCCTTAATATTAGCAGATGATGATGTTGCAATCACGGTAAGGTTAAAAATACACATTTTCAAATTTATCTCGCTCACAATTAACCATCGCACTTTGAGTCGTTTAATAGCTTTTGTGTTTTTAAATCAGTTTCATATTTAAGTTATATGTTTTTCTAGAGCGAGAAAATTCAAACCATTTTAAAAGCAGCCAATGTTGATGTGGAGCCGTATTGGTCTGGCTTGTTCGCAAAAGCTTTAGAAGGGATAAATATAAAAGATTTAATTACCAAACTTGGTTCAAGTGTAGGAGCTACTTCTGTGGGACAAGCTGCCGTAGTTAGTGCTCCAGCTGCTACGGAGAATAAGAAAGAAGAAGCTAAAAAAGAAGAAAAGAAAGAAGAATCTGAAGAGTCGGATGATGACATGGGTCTTGGCTTGTTTGATTAATACAGACACAATTAAATAAAAGTGTTTCTTTTATAAACTAAGTGTTTTTATTGTGTTGTTTAAGTGAAATGTGGTGAAGAAGTATTAATTTTCTCATAGGTTTGTATGTATTTGAGATTATATTGTGGATTTGCCATGTAATAAATATGTGGGATTTACAATAGAGAATATACCTAACATGAAGATATATTTAAGGCAAATACTGATACAATAGCAAATATCTACAAAGTTTCGATATAAGGGAAAACTTAAAGTTAAATTAAACTTTCATCTGTGCACATTTTGACAAATTATTTAATTAGGAGCTTACAGTCAAAATTTTGTTTAAATCAATTGTACAGTTAACTTCCGGTTATTCGATTGTGAATTATGGGTAAAATATGAAACAATTGTGAAATTGTGTGAATTTTAGAGCCAATNGATCTAGACACTGTGAAAATACCACAGCCCGAAGCTGCAATTGATTCATCAGAGTGTCGTTTGAATCTTCTCGATCACATAAATTTCGGTCAAAATCTGGTCGAAGCTAGACTTGACGTTTTAGAAAAGAAAATGCAATACTTTGATGTTGTCGGCGACAACGAAGAAGATGATCATGTACACATTTGTCGTACAATAAAAATGCTTTTGAGAGACCTCTTACTTCTACAAGATTTCGGTCAGAGTAGTAGCCTCTAAGGTAATAGTAAAATATAATATTTCAATCAGATTTAATAGTTTTTATATATTATTTTTAATTAATTGCTTATGTATTCATATCTATTCCCTTAATGATTAGTTTTTGTTTGAAATGTATATGTAGCAGCCTTTTAGTTTAATCGGCTGTTTCACAAAATGTTTGCATTTTTCGTGAAATGCGTTTTACGACAAGGCAGCGATTAAAGTAATTATGTATTTTATGTTTTTACTTCAATAAAAATGTTAAAAATATTAGGTGTTTTATTCTGTTATGCATTGTATTTATTTATACATTAGTAAAAGTACAGTTGTGCATAGACATTTAAATACATCGTAGTCGTCTCACCGATCCCCAGGGGAAAGTAACAAAAGTTTTACATGCAGTACCAATCCATTCCGTTAACCATCAGTTACGAACGTTCTTGCTTCTTTTGTTGTATATAATTTATACTCGGTACATCTGTAATTATTTATTTCCTGCAACAACTACTGCTGGATTTTGGATCCATAGTAGAATAAAGATTAGGGCTGTAGGGCCGTGGTGTAAGTGAACTATTCTGTGTAGACGTTTCGTCGGCTACTGCGGCTGACATCTTCAGTGGTAGTGCTGCGTTGAAAGCCTTTGTTCTTATAATGAAATAATGAATAAACTAGAGTATTATTATTATGAAATTTTGCGTTGAGCACTTCGAAAATTTGCGTTTTTGTATTAGGAGAGCATAAGTTGCATAAGGTCGTTTCCCGCGGTTTACTTTTGTAATTAGTGTTATTATTATTTTTTTCTTGGACATGAATTTAAGGTGCGTTCATTTTGATGATATCAAGAATGTGAATCTATTTTAAAATGATCCAAACATAAATATTGACCTTAATTCAAGCAATAAAGACAAAATATATATCACAGTGGTATTTTATTAGCCATAGTTTATGATTTTGCTGTAAACTATTCAAAAACTTGAGGAAAAATATAAACAATGTAAATGATAAAGTTTTAGCATTATTGAACACAACTTATTTGACGTTTAGTTATGCATCGTTTAATGTAATAGGTGACGTCCATTAGGTGATGTTTACGTTTTTCAGTGCAATTTAAAAGAAAATTGTGTGAAATTTTGCATTTATTCCTCATTTACACAATCGTTATCTAGTATTATACATAAATGTTAATCAAGTGAAAAGTTTAAACCAATTACATATGTTTTTCGGAGTATTGTCGGCTATATTTAGTAAAGTTCCTGCACAAGTTCAACTTCTACCAATTTGTTGTTAGTTACAGTTGAAAAATGTTATATTATAAAATAACATGAGGGACATTGAGGGAGCTCCACGCAAGGACAAAATGGACAGAAGCAACTGGTGAGCATTTTGCAACCGTCATTCTTAAAATCCTGCTTTTACTTTTATTTGAACTAGTTCTTCCCGCTTATCAGTCACGGTAAGCTCGAAACTGTTAGCGCGATTGCTTCNATTTTATTTAGCTTTTTTGGATTTTATTTTTCTCATATAAAACTCGAGCTCCTTTCCTTCTAAAACATAACCATCAGCACGCCCACACTGACCTGGTCTTGAAGACAAGCATGCTAGATAAAAGAAAAAACAATACAATTATAATGTTATTACATTTCATTAATGCAGTGCTAATTTTTTCTTGTTTTTCAGAGTAACTATGACAAAGCAAATCACTGAATCAGCACAAATCAAAACGATTAAGTAAATATTAGATTCTCCCTTGTAAATATCATCATATAAAAATTCCAATAAAACGAAAAATCATTAAAAATTATCATTTCTTACCTAACAGACGTCCAGTCTGAAATTGTTCTTCTAATGCAGGTTCTACTTTAGCAGTTTTCTGTCTTACTTCATACTTCTTAGCAACTTTTTTACTACGCTTTTTATTCAAAACAGCTTCCTCTGCTTCTGACTACAAATAATTCTCAGTGGTTAATTCAACATTAATTGCATTTTTTATTTTTTTTTAATTCAATGTTCAGGCAATCAATATCGTAATCATAGGTAAAATTCATATGACACGCATGAACTCATCATAATTCTGAATTCATATAAATGGTATATATGTTTACTCACCAACTTCGCCCCTTTTTTGCGACCCAACGGTACAACGTAATGACTTTCGTACCACTGCCTAAATGGTGTGGCATCAATGGTGACAATAGCATTCTTTACCAAGGTTTTTGTACGCACCAGTTCATTATTACTAGCATTGTAAACAACGTCAATAATACGAGTTTTGCGTGCTTGTCCTTCAGAACCCCATGCAAAATTTCCTGTATCTAACCGTAAAGCTCTATACTTAATGTTTCCACCTCGAGTTCTCACATGATGTATTCTTCTAGAGCCCAGCTTAGTGTTAGCAGCCGGTCGACCTAACTCAAATTTCCTTTTCTTCCTTAAAGGTTTCCGTTTTCCACCGGTGGCACGCCTTTTATGCCAGTGATCTCTACTTATACCTAGGTAAAACAATAAAGCGAAATTAAAACGTTCAAATTTAAGGTTAAACCACAGATCGTTCCGAAAAGATAATCTAGGAAATAATTATTGCAATAAAAAAGTCAACATTAATAGAATAATGTTGCTAAACTGTATTGTGTCGATGTTTTGTGTAAAAGATGATTAAAAAAGATAATTTTTAGTAAATATCTCCTTACCCATATTTGCAAATCAGACGTTACGCGAATTAAAAGAGAGAAATCACAGAGATGATAATAATAATAACATTATTATTTCCACCTATAGAAAAGCTGTCAATTTTCATATAGAACTTCATATGGAATTGACCCAAGGTTGTTAAACTTGTGGGTGTACTCGCCCAAGCTGACTTACGATTTAATGAAATTATACGTAGATTAATTGACAAGTGATTTTAACGACTGCTGGCAATAAAGAAACCTTTTAACCTTACTTCGTGAATTTGTTACTTTTCGTTTTATCTGTCTGTAAGTCTCATGGAACACATCCTATTTGTCTGTAGCATAAATTCTAACTTCGTTACTTAAAAAACTTCTAAAAACTTCAAAAATTAAATTTATTTAAATTTATATTCATGGAGTTAGGTTACGCGAGGTGGGGACAGACCTCCAGTGATTTCTCTTTAACCTACTATGATCGTATCTATGACACACTAATCATATCAGTGGTGTCAGTCGGTGTCAATCATCTATGGTATCAACCTATTATCTATGGTGCCAAGTTATGGTCAACTGTGTTTTGTTAACTTGTCGTATTCCAATTCCGGGAGCGTTCTTCAAGTAGTTATTAGTGGCTTGTGAGGTACTTGGTAGGTCCAGTTAATAGAAAATTAGTTTATTATAAATTCAAAAAAGTATATTTTAAGGAAACAATGGCTGTTGTTGCTGAACTTGCATGTGTGTACTCTTCCTTAATATTAGCAGATGATGATGTTGCAATCACGGTAAGGTTAAAAATACACATTTTCAAATTTATCTCGCTCACAATTAACCATCGCACTTTGAGTCGTTTAATAGCTTTTGTGTTTTTAAATCAGTTTCATATTTAAGTTATATGTTTTTCTAGAGCGAGAAAATTCAAACCATTTTAAAAGCAGCCAATGTTGATGTGGAGCCGTATTGGTCTGGCTTGTTCGCAAAAGCTTTAGAAGGGATAAATATAAAAGATTTAATTACCAAACTTGGTTCAAGTGTAGGAGCTACTTCTGTGGGACAAGCTGCCGTAGTTAGTGCTCCAGCTGCTACGGAGAATAAGAAAGAAGAAGCTAAAAAAGAAGAAAAGAAAGAAGAATCTGAAGAGTCGGATGATGACATGGGTCTTGGCTTGTTTGATTAATACAGACACAATTAAATAAAAGTGTTTCTTTTATAAACTAAGTGTTTTTATTGTGTTGTTTAAGTGAAATGTGGTGAAGAAGTATTAATTTTCTCATAGGTTTGTATGTATTTGAGATTATATTGTGGATTTGCCATGTAATAAATATGTGGGATTTACAATAGAGAATATACCTAACATGAAGATATATTTAAGGCAAATACTGATACAATAGCAAATATCTACAAAGTTTCGATATAAGGGAAAACTTAAAGTTAAATTAAACTTTCATCTGTGCACATTTTGACAAATTATTTAATTAGGAGCTTACAGTCAAAATTTTGTTTAAATCAATTGTACAGTTAACTTCCGGTTATTCGATTGTGAATTATGGGTAAAATATGAAACAATTGTGAAATTGTGTGAATTTTAGAGCCAATTGCAGAGGAATTACTAATCAAAATAATTTCTGTAAGCGCGATCTGCTGACAATTTTACGAAATAGCAATTTTTCGTTTATCAGTTGCTACTAGTAGGTTAGCTTTTGAAGCCTCTTAAAGTGACTCCTTTTAGACATATCCTTTAACATAGATAGGCAACGCTAATATCAACAAGCTAACATGATCCATGGCTATTCTATTCTATTTATTGGTTGGGTGTCCATTTTGTCTATGGTGTAATGATGGTGTCTACTTCGCAGGGTCGGTTTAGGTCAGTTTTGTATTTACAAATTAAAGTAAGTGGTGAATAGGAAAAAAAAAAATAAAATAATGGTTCGGCGATGTTATGTACCCGATTGTTCTTCAGAAGAAGGTAAGGAAGAGCATCAAGGTGTAACTTTTCATAAGATTCCCATGCATTCTGACATAAGACCGAAGTGGATGTTATTATGTCGAATTCCTGAAGATAAGAAAGATATGAAAGTTATTTATATTTGCTCCAGACACTTTTTAAACGCCGATTTTTGCCATTTCAAAGGTAAAAAGTATATGTTAAAACAAGGAGTTTTACCTAGTGTTTTTCCTTGGAAAAAAGCCATTCCAAAGAAAACGAAATTACAGAAAGGCAACTGTTTGAGTCCTCCTTCTGCAAACAGTGACGATAATCTTTTAAAAACTGTAGTAAATGATAACAAGGAAGAAGAAATCTCTATTAAAAGGGAGCCAACTTTATCTGCTACTGATAATTTAAGTCCAAGTATGTCTTCAATGTTATCATCTAGTACTGCATATCAGTCAGAGAAGCAACAAGAAAAAATTAAAGCTTTTACACCTAATATGCACATAGAGGCATTGGATTTTAATGAAGTCTGGTATCCAGCACAAATTGTTGAAGTTGATTACGAAGAAAGTGAAGTTTTAATACATTTTGAAAAGTATTCCAGTAAATATGATGAGTGGATTTCAATGAACAGCTCAAGGCTTCGCCCTTTACAGAAAAAAGAGACTCAGAAGTTTTCTGTTGGAGAAAAGTGTTTGGCTTCATGGAGTGATGCCAGGAAATTTCCTGCAACTGTTACAAAAGTGTTGAATAATGGTATGAAAAATAATGTCTCTTTTCCTTATTAAAAAATGTCTAATAGACAAAGTGTATGTCAGATTTATCCATTTACTTAAATAGATGTGTATTGTTTATCAAAAAAATGTTAAGCAATAATTGTAAATATTTTTATAAATTATTTTTCAAAAAGATTCAAGTAGACGATCGCTCGTTTATGATTATTTGTAATAGTGTAGAATAAATATTGTGAATTTTGTAGTATGGTTTCTGTGATAATTTTTGTTGTTATTTCTCAATTTAAAGGTGTTTACGAAGTCAAATTTGACGACGGTTTTGTAAAATCTTTAAAAGTACATCGAATGGTAAAAGTTGATGGAAAACATCTTCAGTCATCCCCACTGTTTGATCCAATTCAAAGCACAAAACAAGAACGACGTGATCGGAAACGTAAACTAAACGTAGCTGCATTATTTGGAAAACGTTCGAAACCTTTTGACACATCAACATCAGACGAATCTGCCCCTCAAATAGAAGATGTAGCAGACATTTGGGTACCAAAGTTAGTGTATACACTTGTAAAATTAAAAAGTGGTTTTGTGTTTTACAATGTCATTGAATATTATATTGTTGTCTGTAGGTGGGAAAACGGAAAACCCGTAGGCGAAGAATCGTCAATTGAGTTAAACGATGGCGCCAGAAAGTCTGTAATCGTGGTCGATCCAAGATTACCGCCAAATTGGGTGAAACATTTGGCTCAGCGTCCCCATGGTACATCTGCTGGGAAATGGGATACTGTTATCGTGAAGTAAAATATTCTGTTTATTTAAATATTGAAAACAACAAGTAGTTGTTAGACCTATGTTTTATAAAATAATCATTAATTATTCTGTGATTATAGCGATCTCATCGAAGCAATTAATTTTGTTATTTAAAAATTTGTGAAGAAGAACGTACCACAACTAGCTTTATTTCATATACAAAATTTATGTAATTAAATTAACCAAACCCTATATAAATATGTGTTACATTAATATTTCTATTTTATTTGATGGTTGATGATTAGTACTTCTTGTTTTAGTCCCGAAGGTAAACGGTTTCGAACACGATCGGAAGTAAAAACGTGGTTAGAGGCCCATCCAGATTATAATCTCACAGCATATACTTTCGACTTTAGTCTTCATAAAAAAACGAGACGATCTGCACAGATACGAGAAACGGTCAGTAATCAAACAACTGTCGAAAATGGTGTTTCAGCGAGCGAAGAACACGATCCCGAAGTTGTACAGCAAAATGAAGTAAAAAATAATTTGAAAATCACATCGGTAGACGGAGTGTATCAGTGTCCTATTTCGGGATGTGATAAGAGTTTTCGTCGTGAAAATCTTGCTCAGATGCATGTTAAACATTATCATCCCGAATACACCAAATATCTCGATTCAACACCCAACGTAGCGGACTTGGCGTACGCACGCACAGTCGGCGAGAACCTTACCGAAAAAGCTGAAAAACTGAAACAGATTCCGCTAAAAAGTCAGGGATCAAAAAACATTCCTTCAAAGACAACTGGATCGGCTCCGACGCAATCCACAAAAAACGACAGCGATCCCCCTTCAATTTTCCCTTGTGATGACGATAACGAAGACAAAATGAAAATCAAAGAGGAAGCATTGTCTGTGTTAAAGGATTCCGAGATTCTTAAGCTGCTTAATACTAAACCTTCTGTGGGCAGTGTAGCGATCAAATATCCGCCCGGACTGCCGCCAAATGCTTATCCCGATATTAAACTTAAGGATCTTTTAAAAAAATCGGACGCCGTGCCAGGCAATGTTAACGATTCCAACTCAGCATCATCGTCGTCTTCGTCGTCATTGTCGTACACTAATGCCAATCGATCGTCAGGCATTAAAACATTACTTCCAATTGTTAAATGTGAAATTTTTAAAAAAGAAGGTGACAACAGTCATGAAAATAGTCAGACTGAAGCTTTTGAAGAAGGCGAATCACATTTTCCTGAATCGTTACCGGCAGCTGATTATAAAGAGCAATGTTCAGAAGACACGATGCCATCTGTGCTACCCTGCGAGCCAAATTACATTGTTGAAGGGGGCGAAGTGATAAAAATCGTGCAAATGAGACGTGAAGAAATAATAAATTGCACATGCGGAATAACCGAAGAAGACGGTCTTATGATTCAGTGTGAATTGTGTCTCTGTTGGCAGCACGCTTACTGTAACAATATCGAAAAGGAAAATCAAGTCCCTGATAAGTATGTATGTTACATATGTCAGAACTCGACTAGGAGTAGATCATCAAGAATATATTACCACGACCAAGATTGGTTGAAGCATGGCGTTCTCACGGTCGGATCTTATCACTGTAAGGATGATGATATGCTCTTCAAGAGGTTCGAAAAATTAAATAAGTCTCACGATTATTCCGGCGCCTTGATCGAGTTGAAGAGTTATATACACGCACTTCGGATTAAATTAAATATCGCTGAGTAAGTAGTTGCATATTTAAAAGATCGCAATGTTCAGCTGAAAAAAACAATAAGGTTTTGCTAGCTGAGTAATTTAATTATTATTGTTTCAGGGCTAAAAATCATCCAAAGCTTTATCTGTGGTCAAAACCATGGTTAAAGTGCTTATTGTCCGAAGAAATTAACAAAAAAGAGGAAATAAGAAATTTGTCAGGTCATGACGAGAGGAGCATTGATGATCTGTATCATATACAGAAAAACAAGAACAACGAAACTATTTCTCCATCTTTCGAAAATCTCGCTAACAGTTCTGTATTACTGTCTCTTCTGAAATCACACAAAACTGAGGAACCTTTAACAACCGATAATTTGTTGGATCTAGACACTGTGAAAATACCACAGCCCGAAGCTGCAATTGATTCATCAGAGTGTCGTTTGAATCTTCTCGATCACATAAATTTCGGTCAAAATCTGGTCGAAGCTAGACTTGACGTTTTAGAAAAGAAAATGCAATACTTTGATGTTGTCGGCGACAACGAAGAAGATGATCATGTACACATTTGTCGTACAATAAAAATGCTTTTGAGAGACCTCTTACTTCTACAAGATTTCGGTCAGAGTAGTAGCCTCTAAGGTAATAGTAAAATATAATATTTCAATCAGATTTAATAGTTTTTATATATTATTTTTAATTAATTGCTTATGTATTCATATCTATTCCCTTAATGATTAGTTTTTGTTTGAAATGTATATGTAGCAGCCTTTTAGTTTAATCGGCTGTTTCACAAAATGTTTGCATTTTTCGTGAAATGCGTTTTACGACAAGGCAGCGATTAAAGTAATTATGTATTTTATGTTTTTACTTCAATAAAAATGTTAAAAATATTAGGTGTTTTATTCTGTTATGCATTGTATTTATTTATACATTAGTAAAAGTACAGTTGTGCATAGACATTTAAATACATCGTAGTCGTCTCACCGATCCCCAGGGGAAAGTAACAAAAGTTTTACATGCAGTACCAATCCATTCCGTTAACCATCAGTTACGAACGTTCTTGCTTCTTTTGTTGTATATAATTTATACTCGGTACATCTGTAATTATTTATTTCCTGCAACAACTACTGCTGGATTTTGGATCCATAGTAGAATAAAGATTAGGGCTGTAGGGCCGTGGTGTAAGTGAACTATTCTGTGTAGACGTTTCGTCGGCTACTGCGGCTGACATCTTCAGTGGTAGTGCTGCGTTGAAAGCCTTTGTTCTTATAATGAAATAATGAATAAACTAGAGTATTATTATTATGAAATTTTGCGTTGAGCACTTCGAAAATTTGCGTTTTTGTATTAGGAGAGCATAAGTTGCATAAGGTCGTTTCCCGCGGTTTACTTTTGTAATTAGTGTTATTATTATTTTTTTCTTGGACATGAATTTAAGGTGCGTTCATTTTGATGATATCAAGAATGTGAATCTATTTTAAAATGATCCAAACATAAATATTGACCTTAATTCAAGCAATAAAGACAAAATATATATCACAGTGGTATTTTATTAGACATGGTTTATGATTTTGCTGTAAACTATTCAAAAATTTAAGGAAAAATATAAACAATGTAAATAATAAAGTCTTAGCATTATTGAACACAACCTACTTGACGTTTAGTTTTTTAAGGTTATGTAATATGTGATGTATACGTTTTGCAGTGTAATTTAAATGAAAATTGTGTGGAATTTAGCATTTATTCCTCATTTACCCAATCGCTACCTAGTATTATAGATAAATGTTAATCAAGTGAAAAGTTTAAAGCAATTACAACTGTTTTTCGGAGTATTGTCGGCTATATTTTGTAAAGTTCCTGCACAAGTTCAACTTCTACCAATTTTACATCAAGAATACAGTTGAAAAATGTTATATTATAAAATAACATGAGGGACATTGAGGCAGCTCCACGCAAGGACAAAATGGACAGAAGCAACTGGTGAGCATTTTGCAACCGTCATTCTTAAAATCCTGCTTCTACATTTATTTGAACTAGTTCTTCCCGCTTATCAGTCACGGTAAGCTCAAAACTGTTAGCGCCATTGCTTCCAGTGGTCGAAATTCACTTTTGTGAACAATTTGTTTAATAATTTTGCTAGTGTAAGAAATTGTTTAAAAAATTAAATTCAAAGTAATTTGTTTATAAAATGATAGGCAACACATCGTACATTGCAGCATAGGCAATTGCATATCCAAACTACGTAAAATGTATAACAATTTTGAAAGTTAATTTCTCTTTCACTATAGGGCCTAAGGTTGTTAAAATCATATCATGAGCGTAGGAGGAGCCCCACGCAAGGACAATATGGACAGAAGTAGCCGGTGAGCATTTTGCACCCATTATTGTTAAAATCTTCTTTCTTTTAATTAAACAATATTGAAAGTTTAGTTTCTCCTTTATTATAGGGGCTAAGAGTCTCAAAATCTATCAAGCGACGTGGAAGGAGTCCCACGTAAGGCCAATAAGAACAGAAGTAACCGGTGAGCATTTTGCACCCCTACTTTTTAAGGTCTTCTTGTTTTTATATTTATTTTAATGAAGCAATATTGAAAGCTAAGTTTCTCCTTTCCTAAAGGGTCTAAGACTGTCATAATCTCATGAGGGATGTAGAAAGAGTCCTACGTGAGGACAATATGGGCAGAAATAATCGGTGAGCATTTTGCACCCGTTATTTTTAAAATCTTCTTGTTTTTACTTTTATTTTAATTAAGCAATATTGATAGCTTAGTTTCTCCCTTACTATAGGGTCTAAGACTGTCATCATCTCATGAGGGATGTAGAAGGAGCCCTACGTGAGGACGATATGGACAATTTACGTGTAAGTGAAATAAATAGTACCAAATGTAATTACACAGTTAATAAATTAAATAATAAATAAAACGTAATGTACAAGTCGTTTAATTTTATTATTTTTTACAATAAATACACATTTCGATGGACTTAGGCGCACTAAAATTTATTAAATAAAATATTCAATAAATAACCTTATTACCTTAACACATTTCATAGTAATTGTGAAGAGCAGTTAAGCAATGTACTTATAATTCGCAAATTATTGGTACTAAGCACTCTGCATGTCTTATAAAAACAGACTTATTAATCTATAGTTTCCCGCGGTTTACGTTTAAAATTTAGTGTTATTATTATTTTTTTTGGAGGTGCGTTCATTTTGATGAATTCAATAAATAACCTTATTACTTTAACACATTTCATAGTAATTTTGAAGAGCAGTTAAGCAATGTACTTATAATTCGCAAATTATAGATACTAAACACTCTGCATGTCTTATAAAAACAGACTTATTAATTTATAGTTTCCCGCGGTTTACGTTTAAAATTTAGTGTTATTATTATTTTTTTTGGAGGTGCGTTCATTTTGATGATGTCAAGAATGTGAATCTATTTTAAAATGATTCAAACATAAATAGTGACCTTAATTCAAGCAGTAAAGACACAATATATATCACAATGGTATTTTATTAGACATGGTTAATGATTTTGCTGTAAACTATTCAAAAATTTAAGGAAAAATATAAACAATGTAAATGATAAAGTTTTAGCATTATTGAACACAACTTACTTGACGTTTAGTTTTTTTAGGTTATGTAATAGGAGAATTTTACGTTTTGCAGTGTAATTTAAAAGAAAATTGTGTGGAATTTAGCATTTATTCCTCATTTACGCAATCGGTACCTAGTATTATAGATAAATGTTAATCAAGTGAAAAGTTTAAAGCAATTACAACTGTTTTTCGGAGTACTGTCGGCTGTATTTTGTAAAGTTCCTGCACAAGTTCAACTTCTACCAATTTTACATCAAGAATACAGTTGAAAAATGTTATATTATAAAATAACATGAGGGACATTGAGGCAGCTCCACGCAAGGACAAAATGGACAGAAGCAACTGATGAGCATTTTGCAACCCTCATGCTTAAAATCCTGCTTTTACTTTTATTTGAACTAGTTCTTCCCGCTTATCAGTCACGGTAAGCTCAAAACTGTTAGCGCCATTGCTTCCAGTGATCGGAATTCACTTTTGTGGACAATTTGTTTAATCATTTTCCTAGAGTTAGAAATTGTTTAAAAAATTAAGTTCAAAAGATTTTGTTTATAAAATGGTAGGCAACACATCGTACGTTGTAGCATAGGCAATTGCATATCCAAACTACGTAAAATGTATAACAATTTTGAAAGTTAATTTCTCTTTCACTATAGGGCCTAAGGTTGTTAAAATCATATTATGAGCGTAGGAGGAGCCCCACGCAAGGACAATNTGTTAAAATCATATTATGACCGTAGGAGGAGCCCCACGCAAAGACAATATGGACAGAAGTAGCCGGTGAGCATTTTGCACCCATTATTGTTAAAATCTTGTTTCTTTTAATTAAACAATATTGAAAGTTTAGTTTCTCCTTTATTATAGGGGCTAAGAGTCTCAAAATCTATCAAGCGACGTGGAAGGAGTCCCACGTAAGGCCAATAAGAACAGAAGTAATCGGTGAGCATTTTGCACCCCTACCTTTTAAGGTCTTCTTGTTTTTATATTTATTTTAATGAAGCAATATTGAAAGCTAAGTTTCTCCTTTATTATAAGGTCTATGACTGTCAATATCACATGAGGGACGTAGAAAGAGCCTTACACAAGGACAATATAAACCGTTGAGAGTTTTGCACCCCTTATTTTTAAAATTTATCTTATTTTTACTTTTATTTTAATTAAGCAAAATTGAAAGCTTAGTTTCTCCTTTACTATAGCTTCTAAGACTGTCATAATCTCATGAGGGATGTAGAAAGAGTCCCACGTGAGGACAATATGGGCAGAAATAATCAGTGAGCATTTTGCACCTGTTATTTTTAAAATCTTGTTTTTACTTTTATTTTAATTAAGCAAAATTGAAATAAAATGGTAGGCAACACATCGTACACTGCAGCATAGGCAATTGCATATCCAAACTGCGTAAAATGTATAACAATTTTGAAAGTTAATTTCTCTTTTACTATAGGGCCTAAGGTTGTTAAAATGATATTATGAGCGTAGGAGGAGCCCCACGCCAGGAAAATATGGACATAAGTAGCCGGTGAGCATTTTGCACCCATTATTGTTAAAATCTTGTTTCTTTTAATTAAACAATATTGAAAGTTTAGTTTCTCCTTTACTATAGGGTCTAAGACTGTCATAATCTTATGAGGGATGTAGAAAGAGTCCTACGTGAGGACAATATGGGCAGAAATCATCGGTGAGCATTTTGCACCCGTTATTTTTAAAATCTTCTTGTTTTTACTTTTATTTGAATTAAGCAATATTGATAGCTTAGTTTCTCCCTTACTATAGGGTCTAAGACTGTCATAATCACAAGAGGGACGTCGAAGGAGCCCCACGCAAGGACAAAATGGACAGAAGTAGCCGGTGAGCATTTTGCACCCATTATTGTTAAAATCTTGTTTCTTTTAATTAAACAATATTGAAAGATATTTTCTCCTTTACTATAGGGTCTAAGACTGTCATAATCTCATGAGGGATGTAGAAAGAGTCCTACGTGAGGACAATATGGGCAGAAATA
>NW_020438960.1:328598-329482 GCF_000699045.2 Agrilus planipennis
CACTTTTGTGGACAATTTGGTATCTTATAAATATATTCATTAATGATTAAAAATCCAATATTACTGCCTGTTTGAATTAATTTTCATATAATAACCTCGCTTTATTAACACCAATCAATTAAATAATTTAAGAAAAGGTGAAGGCGCCGGACACCGTTATTTTAGATTTTGTGTTGAGCACTTCGAAAATTTGCGATTTTGTATTAGGACAGCATAAGTCGCATAAGGTCATTTCCCGCGGTTTACTTTTGTAAATTAGTGTTATTATTATAATTTTTGGACATGAATTTAGGGTGCGTTCATTTTGATGATCTCAAGCATGTGAATCTATTTTAAAATGATCAAAACATAAATATTGAAATTAGTTCAAGCAACAAAGACAAAATATTTATCACAGTGGTATTTTATTAGACGTGGTTTATGATTTTGCTGTAAACTATACAAAAATTTAAGGAAAAATATAAACAATGTAAATGAAAAAGTCTTAGCATTATTGAACACAACTTACCTGCCGTTTAGTTTTTTTAGATTATGTAATAGGAGATGTTTACGTTTTGCAGTGTAATTTAAAAGAAAATTGTGTGGAATTTAGCATTTATTCCTCATTTACGCAATCGCTACCTAGTATTATAGATAAATGTTAATCAAGTGAAAAGTTTAAAGCAATTACAGCTGTTTTTCGGAGTATTGTCGGCTATATTTTGTAAAGTTCCTGCACAAGTTCAACTTCTACCAATTTTACATCAAGAATACAGTTGAAAAATGTT
This sequence comes from Agrilus planipennis, assembly GCF_000699045.2. Classification (NCBI taxonomy): domain Eukaryota; kingdom Metazoa; phylum Arthropoda; class Insecta; order Coleoptera; family Buprestidae; genus Agrilus; species Agrilus planipennis. Next base: position 329,366 of record NW_020438960.1, read on the forward strand.
ATATTATAAAATAACATGAGGGACATTGAGGCAGCTCCACGCAAGGACAAAATGGACAGAAGCAACTGGTGAGCATTTTGCAACCGTCATTCTTAAAATCCTGCTTCTACTTTTATT
>NW_020438960.1:332167-333038 GCF_000699045.2 Agrilus planipennis
TAGCTTAGTTTCTCCCTTACTATAGGGTCTAAGACTGTCATCATCTCATGAGGGATGTAGAAAGAGCCCTACGTGAGGACAATATGGACAATTTACGTGTAAGTGAAATAAATAGTACCAAATGTAATTACACAGTTAATAAATTAAATAATAAATAAAACGTAATGTACAAGTCGTTTAATTTTATTATTTTTTACAATAAATACACATTTCGATGGACTTAGGCGCACTAAAATTTATTAAATAAAATATTCAATGAATAACCTTATTACTTTAACACATTTCATAGTAATTTTGAAGAGCAGTTAAGTAATGTACTTATAATTCGCAAATTATTGGTACTAAACACTCTGCATGTCTTATAAAAACAGACTTATTAATCTATAGTTTCCCGCGTTTTACGTTTAAAATTTAGTGTTATTATTAGTTTTTTGTGGAGGTGCGTTCATTTTGATGATCTCAAGAATGTGAATCTATTTTAAAATGATTCAAACATAAATAGTGACCCTAATTCAAGCAGTAAAGACAAAATATATATCACAATGGTATTTTATTAGACATGGTTAATGATTTTGCTGTAAACTATTCAAAAATTTAAGGACAAATATTAATAATGTAAATGATTAAGTTTTAGCATTATTGAACACAACTTACTTGACGTTTAGTTTTTTTAGTTTATGTAATAGGAGATGTTTACGTTTTGCAGTGTAATTTAAAAGAAAATTGTGTGGAATTTAGCATTTATTCCTCGTTTACTCAAACGCTACCTAGTATTATAGATAAATGATAATCAAGTGAAATGTTTAAAGCAATAACAACTGTTTTTCGGAGTACTGTCGGCTGTATTTTGTAAAGTTCCTGCACAAGTTCA